>NC_042998.1:114128722-114131222 GCF_006345805.1 Octopus sinensis
TAAACTACAAGAAAAATGTAAACCACTGCAACAGCTACATAAGGTACAACAGAATAGAGTAAGGACTACATGACCTCATCTTTGTACAACTTAGAGCTAAACGGCAACAAGAAGAGTAACAGCAGCAGTAGCTACACCAACGTATGTTGTTGGTGAATCGAATGAAATCAAAGTTTTCTATTAACTCTGATGTGGTTTCAATTTTCTGGTATTTTACGTCACTAAAATTATTAAATACGTCGGGAATGACAAACTTCTCGTGACACAGTTCGTGACATTCCAAATATGCGAGGTCTTTAAATTTTAATTAGAAATAAATAGTTTCTTTCAGCTAACACTGAAGAGAAGAGGCAAGAAAGCCGTCAATACTTAAGACAGTGAACCAGTTTCAAATTCACATTGGCCCCGATTTCAATGAAGCAGCCTACACAAAGTATTTTACTTGCCAGAGTTAGGAGACAGATCTTTCCGAGTCACGCCCTATTATCTTAAAAATAAAGCTACTTTATATAATGTAGTCTAAAAATGATACGTTACAGAGATGGTTGGAACGTCTTTAGTCAAAAATCAATTTAATGAGGGCTAATCTGGTATAATAAGACCAAGAAACCTTTACTCAATCGTTTGATATGGTTCAAATAGCAGTTTTGATATGATGGAAATAGCTGCCAGTTCTTCAAATGACACCCCACGGTTATAAAACTTACGTGTATGTTAATACAACAAGCAGGAAATACTGAATGGCCATTGCCAAAACGAGTTTGCTCGCGTAGAGATGAGTTGGGGCTACAGAGCAACAATACTAGTCATGGGAGAAACAGCAACACGAACTTACGCTGCTAATGCTTTTCAAGAAAGAAATTACCTTCATATTCTCATCATCCGCTCTTCTAAATATGTTCCAATTTGCTGCTTTCCATTTATCCAATGGTCGATAAAATAAGTATCAGTAGTATGATGCATACTGTTCAATCGATAATGTAACATGACATGCAAAGTATTCGACTTGAAACTTATCAAAAGAAATCAATATTTCAACAACATTTGCGGATTGATACTGGTTGCTACTGACTTCGCTGTTTAGTAAAGGAATTAGACAAAAAAATAAAGGGAAGAAAAATAATAGTTTAGAAAAAATAGCTTGTATAATTATATGGAATGCCATGAAACTGTTCTTGGAGGAAATGAAAACTGTATGGAGAGGATTATTAAGAAGGAAAAAGCAAGGAAAACCAACAAAGTCATGAGATAATGGTTTGAAAACAGAAACTGAAAAAAATAAGCTAAACAATAACAAAACAACGATGTTGATGTTAAAAAGTAAACATTGAAAATTCAGTGAAAAGTAAACAAATGTTGACTGAACGTAGCACGAATCAATAGACAGCAATTTTCATGATATAACTCTTCTTCTTCTTCTTCTTCTTCTTCTTCTTCTTCTTCTTCTTCTTCTTCTTCTTCTTCTTCTTCTTCTTCTTCTTCTTCTTCTCCTTCTTCTCCTCCTCCTTCTTCTTCCCTCCTCCTCCTCCTCCTCCTCCTCCTTCCTGCTCCTCTTTGCTGCACTTCTTGCTTTTCTTCTTTTTCGTTTTATTCTTGGTAGCAGCATCAGTATTATTATTATTATTAGTAGTAGTAGTAGTATTAGTATTAGTATTAGTAGAAGTAGTAGTAGTAGTAGTAGTAGTAGTAACAGCAGCGTGTATTGGCAGAAACACGTTAAGATGTCAGAAGAAATGCACTGTGGGCTCGTATTTATAATGACTATTGACCTTCAACGTTCAAGTCCAGCTGAAATCAACCCTTTATTTCTACTTGAAGATTGTTTCACCACAA
Organism: Octopus sinensis; assembly: GCF_006345805.1. NCBI lineage: Eukaryota > Metazoa > Mollusca > Cephalopoda > Octopoda > Octopodidae > Octopus > Octopus sinensis. The sequence continues at coordinate 114,130,556 of NC_042998.1, forward strand.
TGGTAGGACGAAGACCGGGCCCAGCCTGTGACACACTGGGACACTTGCCAAGCCAGACCTGTTCCCCTGGCGTTCCCAGCCTTTTTTGCCATTTACTGAATATGTTTGAAACATTTTAGAGTAAGTTATAAGTGCATTTTGTTTTTAGGTTTCTGCCAACCAATTCAATGATTTAACTAAGATTCGTTGTACAAGACGTACCTATGCAAATGAATAATTTTCAGTGGGTGTAGCTTGCACTGTACTACCCACACCTAATTAGCCCAAGAAAACTTTCGCTGGTGTGATATGAGAACTGACAAAACCGGAAACTTTCAAAGCCTCAGGTTTTATTTCGGAGATTTATTTCTCTTAAGTAAACTACCAGCCAAGGTTAAAGAACTTCTACATACCCTTGAGGTGAGGTATCTATCCCATGCTAAACACCAAACCGATACCCAAATGCTCCATAAAGGGATGAAATATTATTCTGGTGTCCGACACGGAGTAGCCCATTCATACATAGACAAAAATGTATGATATATGGTTTCTAAATATAAATAAGATTTAAATATAAATAATATATATAAATAAAAATAAATGCGCCCTTTTAAAGCCTATCCAGGCTCTTGGGCCCGGTTTCCCGGTTTCAATGGCGTTTGTGTTCCCCAGCTGGACGGAACGCCAG
>NC_042998.1:114133722-114138722 GCF_006345805.1 Octopus sinensis
TATTATTATTATCATCATTATTATTATTATTATTATTATCATTATTATTATTATTATTATTATTGTTATTGTTATTGTTATTATTATTAATATTATTATTATCATTATTATTATTATTATTATTATTTTTACTTTTTTTCTTCTTTCAGATTTGCTTCCATTTCTTGCCGAGTGTCTTCCCGACTCCTAGGGCAAAGAAACTCATAGTTTACATTGGTAGGCCATTAAACCAAACTCAATAGTTCTTTTATTTTTTCTTTTTTCTTTTTAAGTTAAATTAAAATACATGAGCAGCAACAGTTCTCACATCGACAATGCTCTTCTCAATACGTGTGATGTACCAGTTAAGACAATCTTTTGCACTTCTTGCAGGGATGGTAAGCCAGGGATCATTCTCATAATTTTCGGTTCCCTTCTTGATCATTCCTAGTGCTCCTACGATCACTGGTATTGTAACCGCTTTGAGATGCCACATTTTCTCAATTTCAATGAGTAGGTCTTTATATTTTCTGAGCTTGTCAAACTCTTTCACTGAGATATTATGATCACAGGGGATGCTCATGTCGATCAATAAGCAAACTTTATTGTTTTGGTCTTTCACAACAATATCTGGTTTATTGGCCTTAATGGTTCGGTCTGTATGTACTGGAAAGTCCCACAGAATGGTTACATTTTCTCCTTCAGTTACAGCCTCAGGGTGGTGATTATACCACTTGTCGGCAGTTTTGATATTGTAATGCCGACTTATTAGCCAGTGTAGATATTGGCCAACTCTGTCATGTCTTAATTTATACTCCACTGGTTCTAAGACTTTACATCCAGAGATTAGGTGGTCCACTGTTTCAATCATGTCGTTGCAGAATCGGCATTTTGGGTCTGCTCCATTTTTCATCACATTGGCCTGGTAGTTCCGGGTTAATAGGCTTTGATCTTGAGCAGCCAAGATGAAACCTTCGCTCTCTGCTTTTAGCCCTGAGCTCCGTAGCCACTGATGGGTTTGCTTCTGGTCAACATCAGCTTGTTTGCTGCGGGTCACATATTTGCCGTGCAGAGGTTTCTCCTCCCACCTATCAGCCAATTGCTCGTGCGCTTTTTTCGTTGCCATCATTTTCACCTTCTTTGCAACAATAGTTGCCGTATCCCTCGGGTTGTTCAGTTTGGGTATCCTGCACGAGATCAATAGCAAATTTTTTGCTGTCCTTTATGATAGAATGAAGCTTCTTTCGTCTCTCGTGATTTTCCACGAGCTTTAGCATCGATTCATTCGAGATATTTGGCCAGTCCAATTGTGGTTGTTTTGTAAGCTAGTTCAAATTGGATCAGGCCTCGACCTCCTTGGGCTCTGGGAAGGTAAAGGCGATCTATGTCTGCCTTTGGGTGGTGCATCCTATTACAACTCAGCAGCTTGCGTATTTTTCTATCTATATTCTTTACTTCACTCATATTCCAGTTCAACACATTGTAGCTATAAGTAACAACTGGAACTGCTAAGGAATTTATAGCTAACACCTTGTTACGTGCATTTAGTTCAGATTTCAGGACTGCACGAACTCTCCTATAACATTCCTTCCTGACCTTCTCTTTCATGCTTGCATGCTGAATACCAGAGCCTTCATTTATCCCTAAATATTTGTATGTTTGTTCTTGCTCAAGCTCTCTTACAACTGTGTCAACATCTAACACGACTGAATTTGTGGTCTTCACTTTCCCTTTCTGGAAAGTGGCCTTGGCACACTTCTCAAGTCCAAACTCCATCCCGATGTCATCGCTGAATGCTTTCACGGTGCGCAATAGGCCTTCAAGTTCATTATTGTCTTTACCATAAAGTTTTAAGTCATCCATATAAAATAGATGGCTTATTTTTTTATTGGCAATTTTATACCCATACCCTGTTCTGTTTAATTCACTTGTAAGGGGTATTAGTGCTATGCAGAATATTAAAGGTGAAAGTGAGTCACCTTGAAAAATTCCACAGTTGATGTTTATATTTTCTGAGGCAAGTACTCCATTAGAGTGGTATAATTGGAGATTCGTATTCCACAACGACATATTGTGCTTCAGGAAGTTTGAAATCACAGGTGAAATTTTGAAGATGTCCAGCGATCTCATGATCCATGGATGTGGTATACTGTCGAAGGCCTTTTTATAGTCAATCCATGCGGTGCTGAGATTTCTGCGCTTGTTGTGACAGTTCTCAAGGATCATACGATTGATTAGCAGTAGATCTTTGCATCCGTAAGAGCCTCGGCGGCACCCTTTTTGTTCAATGGGGAAAATATCGTTCTTCTCCATGAATGCATATGTTTTCTCCGTCAGGATAGATGTTAGGATTTTATACGTGGTGGATAGACAGGTTATAGGCCGATAGTTTTTTGGAAGGTTGGTTTCGTTATTCTTTGGGAGTAGGTAAGTAATGCCACTTGCTAACCATTCAGGTGTTTTCTTTGGGTCTCTCATAATTCCATTGAGCAGCTGAACTAGCTTACCGTGTGCGCATGGGAGCGATGCGAGCCAGAAATTCGGCACCCTATCTTTACCGGGGGATTTCCAATTATGGGCCTTCGTGAGTGCCTTTCTTAGGTCTGCTATTGTGATGTCTTCCCATGCTTGTTGTTGTAAATTTTGGTAGGATCCTTCAGTTTGTATAATCCTGTCTGCATTTATGTTGTACGTCTTCTTGTCACTCCAAATCCTTTTCCAAAAGTTTTGAACTTCTTCCATGGGAGGGGGGGTCTTTAACGGTTACTTTCTCCTTCCCTATTTCTCTGTAGAATTTTTTGGCATTGGATGTGAACAGCTTATTTTGCTTGTAAAACTTGTTTCTCTTCTCAAATCTTCGTATTCTTTGAGCTTTTGCTTGGACTTTTTCTTTCAGCGTTTCTTTTATTGATATCAGTTCTTCTCTTGGTGAGGATCCAAATTTTCTCTTCATCTTTCTTCCTGTTCTGGATCTTACATCATTTCCACATATTAGTTCATTTAATATTGATATTTCCCCTCTCATAAATTCAATCTCTTTTTCAATTTTACTTCTCTAGGTTTGATTTCTTCCCAGGTTTTGTTTTTTTTTGTTTTTTCGGGGCATACAGCTGGTTTAAATTGCCCTAGCAGAAGCGTAAATAATTTCATTTAACTCAGTAAAATCAGGTTTTAATTCTCGTATTATTTCATTTGTTACATAGTTGCCAATTTGGATTTGTTTTTTATTTTGGTTTGTATTTGAGAGTTTATGAAGTGGTTCTCTATCATTCATACTTGTATGTCTTACAACTTCAAGCTTATTCAGGATTTTCTGCCTCATTTCTGCCATAGACTCTCTGTGTTCTTCAGCAAATGCGAGATCTTCAGTTACTGTTGTTTTTTTCGTTTTCCTGGCTATCTTTAACAGGTACAATAGAATTTCTTGTATCTTCAGGCCTTTGCGTACTTTGGTCAGATGGCAGTCTTTCAATTAAGCCTCGTGACGGGCTATACTGTTCATCTGATTCTTCATTTCCTTTGTGTTTATATTTATGTCATTTTCCGTTGCGTGCTTGATCGCGCTTATTTCACTGTCTGTGAGTCTGTTATTTCTAAGGATATCCCTCCTCACATTTGCTAATTTGTTCTCGTCCAAATAGGGCCTACTGTCTTGATTCCGTGTTCTCCATATACTGTAAGAGTTTGCGGTGTGTCTCTCTTGAGATGGCCTACCTAATGCATAGTAATAAGCGTATATTACTTCTTTATACTCTTCTCGGGTCCATTTGTTCCGCTTACATTTTTCTTTCTGTGGTGGTTGTGGTGGTGAACTTGGAGGGCTCGAGTTGGGGGATTTCCCGTTCAAGTGACCATCCATGTCCGTATTCGGAGAAGAGTTTGTGCCAGTTGATGACTTTTCGATCCCAGGCTGGCTCTTCCCTGGGGGACGCGCTTCCAGATTAACCATAGGACAAGCGATTTGGTATACTGATTTAGTTTTCCTTTTAGTTTCCAAAAACATTTTGGTGCTATGATAATGTTATCATTTTTTAGCTTTGATTGGCTCGTGGGGAGACGGCCATCATTGCCATTACAATTATAATCGTACCATTATAGCAGCCGTAGTCGGCTTATTATTGTTATTATCATCACCATTATTATCACTATCATCATTATCACCACCATTACCATCATCATTATCATCATCACCATCACCATCATCATCATCATCAATGATATTGTTTTATGTGTAGTCACAGCAGTATCTTATTATTGTTATTTTTTGTTTTTTTTATCATTATCACCATCACAATAGTGTCTGTCTGTCTCGTTGGCTGGCTTGGTGGTTGGCTGGCTGACTGTCTTCAATGCCAGAGTTCATGCCTGTCAAATGATACTTTCATATTTGGTTAACAATAGAGCCGAGGTGAGGTTTTGTGTTGGTTGAACTCTTTGAGTGTGTGTGTGTGTGTAGATAGATAGATAGATTATCAGCACTATTACTATCATTATTATCATTATCATTATTATTATTATTATTATAATTATTATTATTATTATTATTATTATTATTATTATTATTATTATTATTAGACATAGTAGTAGTAGTAGTATTATAATTGTTGCTGTTGTTTCTGCTGTTGTTTCCTTACTGAAACACTTCCCTTTAGCTACCATACAACATGATATACAAAGGAAATTAGACTTAGATACGTATATTAAAAGCCAGTAGCTTTACTTTATGTTTTTCACGTTTTTTTAATATATATTTAAATTCATTCCAGTGAAATGAATACCATTCCTAGCCTCTGTCCTTTTTAACACTCCCCATCTGCAAACCCCTTAAAAGGAAAATACTGAAATAACAGCAAATCCTTATGTTTTTTTTTTCCTTTTCTCTGAACGTCCTCAAATATTGATTTATTACATTACTAGAAACCCGGACGGCTCTTTGGGAGAGAAACAATCGTTTGAAAAGGATCAGAATTCATATTTGATATGTAATTATTTTGTATATTGATGAGTTCAATTTCGCTTTT
>NC_042998.1:114143722-114181069 GCF_006345805.1 Octopus sinensis
TGTTAGCGATGAAGAATTTGTTGGTTTGAGCTAAACATGGCACTTCAGCGTTAAGCAAATTTTCAAAATGTTTTAGAAAGGCATGCCATCGCTATATTTAACATTTTCACGGAAACTATTTCAAAGGAATTCTGTTGCTACCCTATTAATCTTCGCAGCGTTTCCAATATTTCTCTTTTTTCGGTATGTTTCTACAATTTTCACTTTTGATATCAAAACTTGATTATTTTGGTAATAAGGAAAGAAAACAATTTTTCTTCTTCATTTTGTCCAAGAATGTGTTGATGCTCCTTACTTTTATTTGCTTGCGTTTCCATTTCATATACTGTATATCAGCGGAAACTAACTTTTTTTTCATTTTCATAATTTCGGCATGGAATAATCTTTATACAGCATGAAATATTTCATAAAATTGTCACTCTTCTACATTCTCAGTCAAAAGAAAGAAACTCAGGTTACTCAGCAATCCAGAATTTACCTTCAGGCAACAAACTTTATACATTTATTTATTTAGCTATTTCTTTATTTCAATTTACTGCCTTTTTTGATGTTGTTCTTTCACTTTATTTTTCAATTCTGTTATTTCTATATTCCCAATCTTTATTTTCCAGGTTCATTTGTTATTTTTCTTAATTCGACATTTGATAAGTATGTTTCAAAATTATGTGGGTGTTTTCATACCATAATCTAATTATTTTCAGTTATTATTTGATGTAACGTTAGTACACTAACATGTATTAATATATTGTGTAACGTTTAAGGCAATAATAGATAAACAGAGACCTTAGAGCGATGGACAAAATGTCTTGCAGTATTACTTCTGGAACTTTATTTTGACCCTCATCCTTGCGGGGTCAATAATTTTAAGTATAAATTAAGTACTGATATATATATATTTGTGTGTGTGTTTGTGTGTGTGATGTGTGTGTGTGTATTCAGATCTCCCTTTCTCCCAAAGAATATATTATATAATGGTCTCGGAATCTCCCTTAGTTTTCTAAACAATCCTATCGTATACCTTATACATGTTTTTTGTATTACGTGTTTATTGTATTTTTTCGTAACAAGTCTATTCTATATATGATTTAGATTTGATGGCAAATAAACTAAACGCAGGAAAACTCGTTAGAACGTCGCAAAAATGTATTCGGTTGTTATTCCAGCTCTGTACTTCCCAAGTTCAATTCCTCTCGGGAGAATTTTCTTTTCTCAGAATAGAAAAAGTACCACGTATGTACAAAAGTATCACATATGATAAAGAACACTTAAATCTGTTCGAGATTTTTGTTAAAAAAATATTTATTCTTATCGTAAACAAAAATTGCTGTCTTTACTACGAAGAACAAACACCGTGATAGCTCGAAGTTTATTGCTCTTGGATTAGATATCATAGTAATCACTGTCGTGAGTTTCTTGTGTTGTTGTCGTCTGTCAATTGCTTTTGTACTGTGACAGTGCTCTGGTCAGCTGCTGGTTCTGATACTGTTTGCGAACTGCCATCTTCTGTGTCCCGCCTGATGTCCGCGGTCCGTCGACTGTCGTTAGCAGCTAAAATAAGCTGAATTTATAGTGTTGATCTTGCTCAGAAAAAATCGCCCTGATGATAAAGTCTTGAATGGTCAGGTATTTCTATGCCGTTGGCAATATCGCAGTGAACGACGATCGTATTCTTGAGTTTATTTTGTATCAGATATAGTGACCCGGGTTCGATTTCTAAGTTAAATATTCCTGCTACAGGATTGATAGCATTAACTAACATCTCCCAGTTCTGCTCTTCTCTAAATTAGAAACTGTTATTATCAGTGAAACGCTGCAAGCTGGTAGGAGTACCAGTCAGGTAATGGGATCAATGTAATCAACTATCCACACTCTCCTAAAATTGCTGACGTTGTGGCAAAAATTAAAGGATTACTATTATTAAGGCGGAAAAGTGGCAAAATCATTAGCATGCCAGGAAAGGCGGTTAGTAATATTTTTTCTCCAGCGTTTTGGTTCTGACTTCATATCCTGCCGAGATCAGCTTTACGTTTATTTCTCTCGGGATCGGTAAAATAAGTACCAATCAAATACTAGGATCGACGCACTTGACTTATCCCTCTCCCCAAAATCGGTTGGCCCTGTGCCAAAATTTAAAACGATTATTATTATAATTATTATTATTATTATTATTATTATTATTATTATATTATTATTATTATTATATTATTATTATTACTTTTTTTTTTCTTCTTTCAAATTTTCTTCCATTTCTTGCCGAGTGTCTTCCCGACTCCTAGGGCAAAGAAACTCATAGTGTATATTGGTAGGCCATTAAACCAAACTCAGTAGTTCGTTCATATTTTTTTTTTTTTTTTTAAAGTTAAATTAAAATACATGAGCAGCAACAGTTCTCACATCGACAATGCTCTTCTCAATACGTGTGATGTACCAGTTAAGACAATCTTTTGCACTTCTTGCAGGGATGGTAAGCCAGGGATCATTCTCATATAATTTTCGGTTCCCTTCTTGATCATTCCTAGTGCTCCTACGATCACTGGTATTGTAACCGCCTTGAGATGCCACATTTTCTCAATTTCAATGAGTAGGTCTTTATATTTTCTGAGCTTGTCAAACTCTTTCGCTGATATATTATGATCACAGGGGATGCTCATGTCGATCAATAAGCAAACTTTATTGTTTTGGTCTTTCACAACAATATCTGGTTTATTGGCCTTGATGGTTCGGTCTGTATGTACTGGAAAGTCCCACAGAATGGTTACATTTTCTCCTTCAGTTACAGCCTCAGGGTGGTGATTATACCACTTGTCGGCAGTTTTGATATTGTAATGCCGACTTATTAGCCAGTGGAGATATTGGCCAACTCTGTCATGTCTTAATTTATACTCCACTGGTGCTAAGACTTTACATCCAGAGATTAGGTGGTCCACTGTTTCAATCATGTCGTTGCAGAATCGGCATCTTGGGTCTGCTCCATTTTTCATCACATTGGCCTGGTAGTTCCGGGTTAATAGGCTTTGGTCTTGAGCAGCCAGGATAAAACTTTCGCTCTCTGCTTTTAGCCCTGAGCTCCGCAGCCACTGATGGGTTTGCTTCTGGTCAACATCAGCCTATTTGCTGCGGGTCACATATTTGCCGTGCAGAGGTTTCTCCTCCCACCTATCAGCCAATTGCTCGTGCGCTTTTTTCATTGCCATCATTTTCACCTTCTTTGCAACAATAGTTGCCGTACTTCCCTCGGGTTGTTCAGTTTGGGTATCCTGCACGAGATCAATAGCAAATTTTTTGCTTTCCTTTATGATAGAATAAATCTTCTTTCGTCTCTCGTGATTTTCCACGAGCTTTAGCATCCAGTCATTCGATATTTCGAGATATTTGGCCAGTCCAATTGTGGTTGTTTTGTAAGCTAGTTCAAATTGGATCAGGCCTCGACCTCCTTGGGCTCTGGGAAGGTAAAGGCGATCTACGTCTGCCTTTGGGTGGTGCATCCTATTACAACTCAGCAGCTTGCGTATTTTTCTATCTATATTCTTTACTTCACTCATATTCCAGTTCAACACATTGTAGCTATAAGTAACAACTGGAACTGCTAAGGAATTTATAGCTAACACCTTGTTACGTGCATTTAGTTCAGATTTCAGGACTGCACGAACTCTCCTATAACATTCCTTCCTGATTTTCTCTTTCATGCTTGCATGCTGAATACCAGAGCCTTCATTTATCCCTAAATATTTGTATGTTTGTTCTTGCTCAAGCTCTCTTATGACTGTGTCAACATCTAACACGACTGAATTTGTGGTCTTCACTTTCCCTTTCTGGAAAGTGGCCTTGGCACACTTCTCAAGTCCAAACTCCATCCCGATGTCATCGCTGAATGCTTTCACGGTGCGCAATAGGCCTTCAAGTTCATTATTGTCTTTACCATAAAGTTTTAAGTAATCCATATAAAATAGATGGCTTATTTTTTTATTGGCAATTTTATACCCATACTCTGTTCTGTAAGGGGTATTAGGGCTATGCAGAATATTAAAGGTGAAAGTGAGTCACCTTGAAAAATTCCACAGTTGATGTTTATATTTTCTGAAGCAAGTACTCCATTAGAGTGGTATAATTGGAGATTCGTATTCCACAACGACATATTGTGCTTCAGGAAGTTTGAAATCACAGGGGAAATTTTGAAGATGTCCAGCGATCTCAAGATCCATGGATGCGGTATACTGTCGAAGGGCTTTTTATAGTCAATCCATGCGGTGCTGAGATTTCTGCGCTTGTTGTGACAATTCTCAAGGATCATACGATTGATTAGCAGTTGATCTTTGCATCCGTAAGAGCCTCGGCGGCACCCTTTTTGTTCAATGGGGAAAATATCGTTCTTCTCCATGAATGCATATGTTTTCTCCGCCAGGATAGATGTTAGGATTTTATACGTGGTGGATAGACAGGTTATAGGCCGATAGTTTTTTGGAAGGTTGGTTTCGTTATTCTTTGGGAGTAGGTAAGTAATGCCACTTGCTAACCATTCAGGTGTTTTCTTTGGGTCTCTCATAATTCCATTGAGCAGCTGAACTAGCTTACCGTGTGCGCACGGGAGCGATGCGAGCCAGAAATTCGGCACCCTATCTTTACCGGGGGATTTCCAATTATGGGCCTTCGTGAGTGCCTTTCTTAGGTCTGCTATTGTGATGTCTTCCCATGCTTGTTGTTGTAAATTTTGGTAGGATCCTTCAGTTTGTATAATCCAGTCTGCATTTATGTTGTACGTCTTCTTGTCACTCCAAATCCTTTTCCAAAAGTTTTGAACTTCTTCCATGGGAGGGGGGTCTTTAACGGTTACTTTCCTTCCCTATTTCTCTGTAGAATTTTTTGGCATTGGATGTGAACAGCTTATTTTGCTTGTAAAACTTGTTTCTCTTCTCAAATCTTCGTATTCTTTGGGCTTTTGCTTGGACTTTTTGTTTCAGCGTTTCTTTTATTGATATCAGTTCTTCTCTTGGTGAGGATCCAAATTTTCTCTTCATCTTTCTTCCTGTTCTGGATCTTACATCATTTCCACATATTAGTTCATTTAATATTGATATTTCCCCTCTCATAAATTCAATCTCTTTTTCAATTTTACTTCCCCAGGTTTGATTTCTTCCCAGGTTTTGTTTTCTTTGTTTTTTCGGGGTCATACAGCTGGTTTCAATTGCCCTAGCAGAAGCGTAAATAATTTCATTTAACTCAGTAAAATCAGGTTTTAATTCTCGTATTATTTCATTTGTTACATAGTTGCCAATTTGGATTTGTTTTTTATTTTGGTTTGTATTTGAGAGTTTATGAAGCGGTTCTCTATCATTCATACTTGTATGTCTTACAACTTCAAGCGTATTCAGGATTTTCTGCCTCATTTCTGCCATAGACTCTCTGTGTTCTTCAGCAAATGCGAGATCTTCAGTTACTGTTGTTTTTTCGTTTATTATTATTATTATTATTATTTTTATTATTATTATTATTATTATTATTATTATTGCTGTTGTTGTTGTTGTTGTTGTTGTTGCTGTTGTTATTATTATTATTATTATTTATTATTATTATTATTATTATTATTATTATTATTATTATTGTCATTTTTCCTTCGTAACACAGTGTAGGCAAAAATGCACCAGAGTCTTTAGTCATTTGTCAAGTCACAACAAGGACATCTGACAGATAATACTTTCCTTAAAATGTGTGCTGTGCCCAATAAGGCTGCTCTTTGCAAGACATGAATCTTCCACCAGATTTCCAGTTGCCTTAAGAAATCTTGAAGTTGCAATGGTATTGAGCCAAACGCTCCGGTCACCACTGGTATAACTTTTACATTACCCTCTCGCATTCCATACAGTCTTGCCATTTCCACTTTCAATTCGGAGTACTTGGTGATTTTTTTCAACCTCTTTACTCACAACATTCATATCATTTGATATGGCTACATCAATGATCTGATAGTATTTGTCTCTCTTATTAAGTATGACAATATCCGGCCGACGGTATTCGATTATACGATTCGTCTGAAAATCATAGTCTCAGAGTATCATTACTTTTCCATCCTCCGGCATAAATTTACTTGGTACATGCTCAGTTCTCTGTTACTTCATATTGATATTTACGGTATAAGAACCAATGAAGATACACACACACTTTATCGTAGCGGCACTTGTATTATTTTTGTGCAAGGCTCTCACATCCACTTACTAAGTGGGTCACATTTTCCACTCTTTCCACAGTCTGCATTTCTGGGTGTCAGAATTTTTTTTGATGTTATACTTCACTGAATTGGTAGCGAGAGCATTGTGCAGCAATGATCAAGTTTTCGATGGTACGCTTCAAATCACCTCGCTCAAGTCATGCCCACGATGCTGTATTATCCTTAACTCCTTGTGTATTCCTTTCAAACTGTCCATGCTTTCCCATTTCAACATGGTCTTCTTTTGTTTTCTCTTCAGCTCTTTCATCAAACTCTGCCTTGCCCATCATTTAAATCTGCATTTACACACATATCTTTCGCGGCATATTGCAGTTGGTCTTCATCACTATTTATCGGTAGGCGTTCTACTTTCACTCTTTATGCAATGGTCTATACTAATTAGTCCTCTGCCACCATTCTTTCTTTCCTTATACAGCCTGTTTACGTTTGCTTTAGGGTGTAGCGCCCCATGCAGCGTCATCACCTTTCTTGTCCTTCCTATCCAGTGTTGATATTTCCACGTTAGTCTATTTGAGAATGGACGCAATATATGTGATCACCGCAACTGCCCAGATATTCATTGTGGAACTCAAATTTTTGGGCATTCTGGTTGGATTTTCTCACAATCTGCACCATTTTTCGATACGCATCGCTGACCTTGACATTCATTTCTCTGTGTAGAATGTCATCTAGCTCTAAAATCCCTAAATGTCTATACCCACTACTGACGAGTTCACCCATGGTCTCTCCTGGTGGTAACCATAAACCTCTGCAGGCTGCTTTCTTCCCTCTTTTCATATTAAGTACTTAGAATTTGGTGATCCCAAATTCCATACCGACGTCCCTAACACACTTCTGGACCATGTTGGTTAAGGAGTCTCTCTGTTTTTCAAATTTCGTATCATCATCATCATCATCATCATCATCATTATCATTATCATTATTATTATTATTATTATTATTATTATTATTATTATTATTATTATTATTATTATTATTTTTATTATTATTATTATTATTATGGGATCGGTGGATATTCCGCTTTAGAAATTTATAGAAAATTAGTAGTAGGGAAGTGTGATCACGTTCTCGAGGAGACTCTGAGTGCCGACGAGAACGATCTGGCTAGTCTGTTCCGGAGGACTTTCCGGTCGGGATCTATCATGGATAATTTCCAGAAGTATTTGGCCTTGCAGTGTTACGGGGTTGGGGCGCTACCCGTTCGAAATAAACTCTACAGGCACGGATGTGCTGTCAGAAGGATTCGTCCGAGGTGCTCACAGAGTGTCGAAACTGTTTTGTACGCCCTCGTTCAATGTCTGGGCATTCCTAAGTTGTGGGGTTATGTTGAACAGCTGGTGTCACATGTAGGACGGTTCCGTCTCTCGGCCGAGTCTGTGGTGATGATTGCACCACCTCCCTTCTTCAACCGAGCAGGCAAAGCAGTTTTTCCTTGCCTGGTCGCTGTGGCGAAAGAGATTGTTTGGTGGACAAGGTTGAAAGGCATGAGGACAGATATGTTTCTTTTTAGTAGAGCCTCATTGACTTTTTCAAGTTTCACTTGAAAAAGAAATTGAGTTGAGAGAGAAGTACTGTCCTCGAGTGGGTTAACTGACAGGTGTTTGAAAGTTTCTAAAATGGCAAGAGTGGATGGTACATCTCTAAGTGTAGACCTATGAGTCAGAGAGGAAAAATTGGAGAGGGTATTTGCCCCTAGGGATTCAGGGAAATCTCGGACAGTAGGGTTCCATCGATTTTCCCTTGAGGTCACCATGTATCAGGAGGGCCACATCTCTGCCATTACCCTACCCTTTTCTTTTTCTTCTTTTTTTTACCTTTGTATGCTATGCATATGTCCCTTCTTTTCCAGCGTATCCATGTATCTTTTCTTTTTATCATTTCATTATTATAAGTAACCCCCACACTTTATGTCTGTCCCCTGTATCATCCCCTTCATCCTTCGCCTTTGTAGCAAATAGATTCATCATCATCATCATCATCATTATTATTATTATTATTATTATTATTATTATTATTATTATTATTATTATTATTATTATTATTATTATTATTATTATTATTTAAGGCATCGGTGACAAGTAAAAACTGCGGAAATATAAAAAAAAAACGACTTACATGTTCATTATTAATGCGGTCCGTTTGATTTGAATGTGAATATGCTCATTGTTTTCGTGTTTTTTATACGAGGGAAAATTCGCCTTTCAGACAATCTGTGTTGAAAACACTCTGATAATTGAAACAATGGAACTTTGAAATGTCGTGGTGTTTCGATCTGACTGTTCCTCTTCGGTTAAAGGTACCGTAGGCCAAGGAAGTTAAATATTGTTTACTTATTTCTATAAAGAAAGGCCGCTTTCTAATTATTGTACAGTAAAACATTAAGATCTAACTGAATTAGTTTTGGAGGCAGGTTAAATTTAGGGGTTTAGTTTTAACTTTATCAGTTAAACAGACAATATGTAGACAAAATATTCTGCCTGTTTTATTTCCAAGTGACCAGATCCTGCCTTTCACACTTACCCAACAATGCAATTCTAAAAATTAACTATCATATCATCAAACATTTGACGCTACGAGATAAGGCATGATTAATTCAAAACAATTTAAATGTATAAGCATTGCTCCCAACTGATTAAATTGGAGGCTAAAGGGCTAAATCTGACTCAAATTCATTCCCAAGCAAACAGATTTTAATTAAGTTCTCATATATCTATATACAATACTAAGAAAGTGGGAGGGTCTCTACTCATGCAAACACGGATTTGAACAATAAATTTTAATGTTTATAATGTAGTTTAAAACGCCACCGGTGAATATCCATTTAATATCCACCTAATGTTTTAAATACTACAAATCCCTTTTCCTACCTACGGTGATTAAAAGTCAAGAATAAAACGCAGAGTACGGTGTCAGTTTTTGATATAATAAATATATCTTTCTACTCTCTTCAACGTATTCTCTTGTATATGAGATAATATTTGCATTCTGTAAAAAATATTATATACTGTACAACATTTACATACTTACATATATGCACAGATACATTTATATATACATGTATAATACTTTGAATGTATGAATATGTGTAAAGTATTCATACACACATACACACACATGCACACACACATATAAACAAACATACCTTCATAAACTGCATGTGTATATATACGTTTATATTTCATGATACATACATATATACCTGTATATTTATGTGTACACATATATATTGAAGATAAAAATATGCGAATATGTGTATAAATGTACATACATATATGTATATGCGTATGCACGTATATACACATATAAATATATATATGTGTGTGTGTGTGTGTGAATTTATATATATATTTGTGTATTTGTATACAAAAAGAGAAAGAAAGATAGAGTGAGGGAGAGGGATAATGATAGCTATGTAGTTAGATGTTTAGATAGATACGCATATTTAGACAGATATAGATGTAACGATATTACTTGAACGGCGAATGATATAAATAAATAAATAAATAAATATATAAATAATAATTTGAAAAAATAACAGAATCAAAGAAAGAAATCTAGGAAAAGCAGGAAAGAATTATGGAAAAATAGAAACAAAATTACACAAAAAACATTATATCGAATAGAGTCACTAGGAATTGTTGAACAATCAGGAAAGTAAATATGTAAATACAGAATAGAAAAAAAAAAGAAAGAAAGAATTGTCGAAAACTAGTAGTGTTGTATTGTATTATAAAAACAATACAAATATTTTTATACGCCAAGTTTTCGGAGACCGTATCTTTTAAGAGCTGCCATTTTAAACTGTGCGAATGATAACGGTTCTCTGTCAATAAAGATGTTTATTTGACAACTCAAATGTACAGAACAGGTATGAATGTTGTGGCAGTTTGTCGGCTGGTTGCTTGCTTCCTTGGTGGTGTCGGTGTGGTGTTGAACGTAACCATGATGCATATAATATATATATATATATATATATATATATATATATATATATATATATATATATATGTGTGTGTTTAGTGACAAGAGTGTTTGTAACTTCTGATCCATGCTGGTAGAGGCGGTGATGATAATGTTAGTGGCAATGATGTGATAACAGTAATAACGTCGTCATAATCATCAGCCACAACAACGACAACAACATTGATAAAATTACTACTGTAAAAACAATAACATTAATAAAATTATTATTATTATTATTATGGCTACAAAAATGATGCACAACAAAATTGTATGTTATATCTTTCAAATAAGGAGATTGTACGTGAACTGATATTTTATTGTTTTCTGGTATCAGCTTCTGTATAAAATGGTTGGAAACTAAAGGCGCAATAAATAAATAAATAAGAAACGAAACAATAAATAAATAAAAACGTAGAAAGAAACAAAAATCATTGCCACTTATTGTCAGTCTTTGTTGGAACATTGCATGCTGTTTAGTGTTATTTCCTTTACTGTATTGGCTATTTTATTGCTTCTTATTTTGTTATAATAACATATCTATACACTCTCTTTTCACCGTATCTTATAATAATTATAGTTTCCTTCTCCAGTGGAAAAATATTTCTTCTGAAATGTTTAACTTTATGATTAACTCCGTAAGAGGATAATGGAACATGGAATGTAAAATAGTGTGAAAATAAATGATTCGTCAAAAATATGTATTGTGCAGTTTATTTATTTATAAATTTTGTTTATTGATATGAAGTTATGTTTTTAAGAATCAACGTCTTTTCTTACATGGTTAACAGCTGATAACATAGAGTATGGTGCCTGAAAAGTCGAAAATAATAATAACAAGTATCTAAATGTTTAAAATCCTAATTTCTGGACATATTTCTTGTTTTGAGTTATTTGGTATCATTATTTTATTTTATATAAAGAAAAAAGAAAAGAAAACGAAACAATTGCAATCATTATTTTGGAAACTGCTTCCTCAATAATAAAAATATAAAAAAATTGGTTTAGAATTTCGAATCAATATTAACCTCTGACATTCACTGGAATGGTGTGGGTTTTTAAAGAGGTCAAATTGAAAAACAGATATTGGATTAGTTTATTTATCAGCCATATTTCATTCAAATGACAAATGATATTTATTCAAAGTTTGACTTTTTATGAGGTACGCAACACCTTGTTAAGAAAAATAAAGTTTACATGATGCTGAATGTCATCTACATGATGAGTTTCACATACCAACCTATGACTAAAAATAGTGTACAAATCTATAGCAATTGCTAGCCAGCTGTTGTCGTTGTCTAAGGTTTGTATTTTTACATTGACCAAGGAATTATTCTCTCTTAATAGCCAATTGAAATATTCTTTACTCATAGATATTGCTTGCTCTGGTACCA
The DNA here is from genome assembly GCF_006345805.1 of Octopus sinensis. Taxonomy (NCBI): domain Eukaryota; kingdom Metazoa; phylum Mollusca; class Cephalopoda; order Octopoda; family Octopodidae; genus Octopus; species Octopus sinensis. The sequence goes on from NC_042998.1 coordinate 114,155,300, forward strand.
ATTTTTGAAATTATGTGCACTGACCTATGTGCCGTAGTCCGAGAGGAAAGGCTCTCTGATTGATCATATTCATACAGCTAGCTCACTAACTGAAGCTGGATATTTCCTGAATGACACTGTCTCTTCTGCAGCTAGTGAGCTGATTGATGGTCTGGTTTGGATATTTTCTACTTGATCTACTACATAAAAATAATAATTAGGTTGTTAGGTTAACTGTGATCTGAATCTTGACCAAAGTGGTTTCTAACACGATCGTTACTATTAGGTGAACAAATTGATGGATTTCGCAACGTAGGAAAGTTATTGTGTAAAAAGGAATATATTTCATTGAATTTTTCCGTTATTGAATAGCGACTCGAAATAACGTCATGGTAATATTTTTGTGTCACTCAGAAGTAGAACCCTACTGCAGTTAATTTGATAAAAAAAGGAGTTTGCTATACATGTATGGCCCCCAAAAGGCACTAAATCTATTAAATGTAAAAATATTTAATAAGAAGAATAACATATAAAGCATCTTAAATTATCTTGCTGCAAAAGGGACTAGAAATCAAATGATTAAGATATAAAAGCGAAGATATATAAAGTGTTAGCGATGAATAAATAATTCTTAAACGATAATAGTTCAAAATATGGGCGTAAAAGGTGGGGAACAAAGAAAAACATATATTGGTCTCAAATTTTGGCATAAGACCAGTAATTTCAGGGGAGGGAATAAATGAATTTTATCGGCCTCAGTGCTTAACTGGTACTTATTTTATCGACCTGGAAAGGATGAATGGCAAAGTCGACCTCGGATGATTTTGGAATCGGAATATGACAACGGACGAAATGCCGCTAAGCATTTTGCCCGCTAAGCATTTCGCCGCCATGAATCTTACAAAAGATTCCAGCTAGCTGCCTGAAGAAAAACAAATATTAGCAGTAATATATTCCTCTTTGTGAATCTTTTCTAATTTGTTTTTTTTAACAAAGACAAGGGTTAATATCCCAGGATAATATTGTATAGAATTTACTATACTATAATCTATAAATGGTATTTATCTGATTATAATCAATGTAAATAACAAGTAAGATGTTCAGATTTGAACTTCTAACGTTGACTTAACAAAGTCAAATTCTGTAAGACATGTTGTCTATCGTTTGATCATACCATGAACATAGTACCGCCTACTTTATATCATTTGAAACCAACTAAACACATACCAAACTATAACTGGAAATGCCCTTAAAAATTTTAAATATTTCTCAGTTTTTCATTCCAGTGATAAATTTGTAACACTATCAGACTGGATTCTTCCAACTAGATTTAGATTATGTCAAATAATTTTTGATAATCTACAATTAAACTCCAGATCATCAGTAGAGGGAATAAACTGCAAGTGTTCTATGCTACAAATTAATCAATCTTCTAAATTCTCTTGTGTAACATCATCAAACATCTTCATAATTAACTTTCATTAGTTTATTTTAGGGTCCATTCCTAACATCAAAATTATATTTTTATTGAAAGTTTTATATAATCTTTATGAAGCTATTTTTGAATTTATTTGAAGAATTCAGCCAAATTATTTTGAAACAGTATTTCATCGGCATTAATTTTATTGACGTTCTCAGTGTCAATACACATTATAGCTTAAAATTACATTGAAATAGTGGTGTCTGTCCTTTATCAGAATTCGCGTTGGAATAGCAGCTGTATTGATAGATTCATACGCATGTAAGTTAAACTGATTTGTCTATTGTTCTCTACTGTTCTCGGCTTCAGATTATTAGAAAGAAAGGAATACACACACACACGCGCATACAAAGTTACATACAGTTAATTTTTTTTTCTATTATTACTATTTGGGCTAAGAGCAGTGGACTGACTGAAATATATAAATGGTACCAATCAAGGAACGGAGTCGATGGTATCGCCTAATCCTTTCCATTCAAGATTGCTGGCCTTGTGCATAAATTAGAAGTAATCATCGTCTGGTCTAGCTTACTCGGACTTGCCAGACTCGATCCACAGAGCGTTCAGAAACTCAACAGAGTAATGTATCATATCCATCCGGAGCTAGTCGATGAAAGATGTATTTGATTCTTGTATGCCCGTATCAGAGTGTCCATAGGAGTATAAATACTATTGACTTAAAGGATTTCCAGTAATGTAGCGCAAATCGCATACAGTTCTCACTAATGGCTAAATAAAAAAAAAATTTCAGTCATTAAATTGCAAAATGTCATCACGAGTTAAGAGAATGCTCAGTAATTCGGCAAAGGAAATAAAGCTAATTTATAAATCAGAATAAAGCGTTTCGGTTGCGCAAGATTGTAATTCACGTAAAAAGTAAACAGTTTAGTATATTCACGCAAAAAGTAAACAGTTTAGTATATAAGCAAATCAAAAGGCAAATTTATCACATATAAAATTTTAACAGATTAAAAAACATTAAAGTTAGACATGATAAAATCTTAGGAGAAGCCTTAAGTACGGGATATAGGGAAGGAAGATTAAGCTTCTCAAATGAGTGATGTCAGTAGTTGATATTTGCCCGCGAAATTTATAATACTTAATGAAAAGATAATTGATGGGAGGCTGAATATAAATGAATTTATTATATATGGTGCTCTTATTTTATTACATGATGAATAAATAGTGACCGAACTTTTATCAATCAAAGCAGGAGAAATAGAAAGCTTGAAATATATTCATATTTTTTATATTTTTAGATGCTAACATCTGGGAAATGACTGAAAATGATATTTGAGAATGACAAGAAATTGATCGGCTTGGCTATCAGATTCTTACTGAAGATGAAGAAATAGCAGCCAAGACTTTATGGAGTAAGAGAAAAAGAAGGCATTGAGTAACACCAACATACATTAACACAGAATATTAAGGAATAACACAGAAGTCCTAATTATATATAGGAACATAGTCTGATCCTGAGAATGTTTCTTTTCCATACACATTTTCCATACACTTTTCAGGGAGACGTAATTTTCTTAATTATAAATATTTTTCAAAGTTTGACGACTCTCATTTCTATTTAGACTCTGTTTGGATATCACGACCGTCTCCGAGCAAATAAGTAAGAAGAGAGTTTCCACATGTTCATGCTTTACAATACGTCGAAACTGAGGACTACTTTTTTATGTACTTTCAGAAGAGAGACAGTAAATTTTCAAAGTTCACACAAAATGCTCACCTACAAGTACCAAAAACATACATAATCTGTTTTTTTTTATTTAATTATTTTTTATATTATACATAAATTCCATTTACATTAAAGCATATTTTATATTTAAAGATAATGGGAACATTGCTACGTTCTCGGTTCAAATTCCGCCGAAGTTGACTTTGCCTTTCATCCTTTCGGAGTCGATGAATTAATTACCAGTGAAACACTGGATCAATGTAAACGAATACTCCTCTCACCGAAAATTTCAGCTTTGTGCCTTTAATAGAAAGGCTTACTATTATTATTAAGGCGGTGAGCACGCAGAATCCTTAGCATTCCGGGCAAAATGCTTAGCGGCGTTTCGTCCGTCCTTATGTTCTGAGTTCACATCACGCTGAGGTCGAATTTTACTTTCATCCTTTCGGGGTCTATGAAATCGACTTGCTCCACCCTTCCTAATTTCAGGCTTTATGCCCTTTGTAGAAAAGATTACCCTTGTCAACATATTTTCTGGCACAAGGCTTATCAATGGTTTGTAGCTAATTTTGGAGTGCTGAATCCAAATATGGCATCAAATTTTGTCTATCACATCAGATTATGGCTCTCATGGATTCTTATCTTCACTGATTAGAAGTGTTATCATGTACATATTTTGTCTTGGTATAAAAGATGGGCTACAGCAAATATTCTGCTTGTCAATCGCTTCACCTTAACCAGATGAGCATGCCCCTCAGTTGCTGACGATAAGTGCAATCATAGCCATGTGTTGGGAGGAATTCTTTGGGGGTTTGATATTTCGCCTCTGGAAACATGGGTGTTTCATTCAACATCCTTAAACAAACCCTATTCAGAGAAATTTTGGGCGGGATGGGCTACTAGATCTGAAGAAAATTCTAACTAGGCCCCACCTACAAGGTCATGCGCCGTTTATCTTGATATGAGATCACCATGTCGCGCACATATGCTTGTGATGTATGCGCCTTGTGTACCCTTATCAGACGGGTAGTCATGATGGGTACATTAGGTTTCGTATATTTTACCTCAGTGTCACTTTGATGGTATGAGTTGCTGTCTCTCACTGAATAATAATAATAATTATCATTATTACTACGGCGACGAGCTAGCAGAACCGTTAGCGCGCTGGACGAAATGCCTAGCAGTATTTCACCCGTTGCTTCGTTCTAAATTCAAATTCCGCCGAGGTTGACTTTGCTTTTCCTTCTTTCGGGGCCGATAAATTAAGTGTCAGTAAAACATTGGGGTTGATGTAATCGACTAGTCCACTCACCATAAATTTGAGGCCTTGTGCCTCCAGGAGAAAGGATTATTGTTCAGTAGTCTTATTTTTTTAACGTGCTTTCACTGTAAAACCGAGCGCATATTATTGTTATAAGCAAAAAAAGAAGAGTGACATATTATTATTATTATTATTATTATTATTATTATTATTATTATTATTATTATTATTATTATTATTATTATTATTATTATTATTATCATTATTATTTATTAAAGCGGCGAGATGGCAGAAACTTTATTGCGTCGGGTCGACTTAGCCTTTCATCTTTCGGAGTCGATAAAATAAGTACCAGTTGAAGAATGGATCAATGTCATCGACTAACTCCCATTCCCGCAAACCTGTTGGCCTTGTGCCTAAATTTGAAATTACTACTACTACTACTACACTACTACTACTACTACTACTACTACTACTACTACTAAGTAGTGGTGGTAGTAGTAGTAGTTGTTGACGTAACTGCCATAATCGTCATCCTCAACACCAAATGCGATGTTATCATCATCATAATAATCACTATTATCTTCATCGTCATCATCGACACTCTTTCCCTCATCATTATCAGTTATCATACCACCGTCATCATCATCATCATCATCATCATCATCATCAATATCACCACCGCCATCCTCATCACCGTAGCCGATTACACATGAAATTTAATTGCTTGGAATTGAATGAGAGTAATATCACCAGTCAACAATGGTTGAAATATGCGAAGTGAACTAAAACAGCAGAGACAATCCATGTAACAGTGCGTTCTTGTGTAGCGACGACGGAAGTTAACTCTGAACACCGGTAGTTGTGAGATGGTAACAGATAAATAAACTGCATGCTGCTACATAGATTAGAATAGCAAGCATGATCAAAATTGCTCTAACTGAATTTGTCAACAATCAGTGAAGCGTGTTAGCATCAATGATAGTTGGATACAATTGACTGATACAAACGATTTGTAACTGTTTTCACAGTCGAGTGATTTCTTGTTTCGTGTCGCCTAACTGATTGGCTTTATTGTTTCATTAACCGTGTTTCTTAATCTTCCAGGCTTCCGTTCATACTTGTCTTCTCTGAAAACGGCCATTCTAGTCGACTTGTTGCTTGTATTTAGTTCTACACTCTACATGCGATTACTAATTAACAAAACATACCGCAAAGAATAAAGACAATAGAAAGAGTACTATATAAACATATTCAAACAAGCAATCACACACACACATACACGCACGCACATGTACATATATGTAGGTTTGTATGTATATATATATGTGCATGTATGTATATATATATGTGTGTATATATATATATATATATATATAATATATGCATGCATCTTTGTATATGTGTGCGTTTGTGTGCATATATATATATATGTATACGTACATACATATAATGGCATGTATATATGTACGTATATAATATATATATATATACATATACATACATACATATATGCATATTCATACACACACACACATATATACACACATATATATATATATATATAATATATATATATATATATATATATATATATATATATATGTGTGTATATATATATATACATGCATACATAAATACATGCGATGTGACATCGTGATACAATGAGAAATTTTCATGCATAGAGTGCAAAAAATTAATCGGAGTAAATATAACAAAACAAAAAGAAGCAAAATACACATTATTGTCACTTTGGTTTTGGAAACAATTGCACGAGTTGAACAAAACTTACATCGAAATTAAATATTCCGAAGTGTTGTATATGTTGTTTAGATAGAAGATAGAAGTAAATTGAGTGTTCTTATCTTTTTATGAAGCGAGTGCTAATGTTATAAGCATTTTTACAGAAACGCGCAACACTTGCCTAAAATGCGAACGATTTCTACTTTGCAAAGTTTTTATAATTTTCATTGTTGTGTCTTGTGTTTGTGTTATAGATATATCTTTGTTTTTACTCTGCAAATCAAACACTTGTATAAACACTGACACAAGCTTCTTACGTCTGTATAAAGTCATTTATATAATGAGATATTTAAATATTTCTTCACGCACTTTCTTAAAATACATAGTTCACTAGAGCTGAAAAAATGAGAACTTTACTTTCCAGTCGTGTTGTTTTCGTGTGTATATGATTTCGTATCACATACTTGGCGAATTTTCGTAACTCATCCCCAACAACTGGAGCAAACAAATAATGGGAAATCCAAAGATTCCAAAGAGTTGTAGAAACGGGTTTCCTCAAAAAGTTCTCCATTGTACTTTGGTGATTCTGTTTTGGCCGCATTCAATCTATTTCTTCCTGCATTTCATGCATTTCAAAGTAGAATCTTATGTTACAATAGAATTAATATAATACCTGTATCTATCTATCTATCTATCTATCTATCTATCTATCTATCTATCTATCTATCTATCTATCTATCTATCTATCTATCTATCTATCTATCTATCTATCTATCTATCTATCTATCTATCTATTTCTCTCTCTTTATCTCTCTCTCTCTGCATGCGTGTGCACATTTCGCGTTTTATCACTTGTTCCTTCCCAAGTTATGAATCAAATTTTCTCATATCCAACTTTCTATATAAATTTACTAACCTTGTTCAACAAACTCATTTCTACACATTGTCAATCAATGCACAACCAAACCGAATTCTCTCACTGAATTCCATCATTAGAAATAATCAGGCTTGAACGCCATAATTATAATCAGATCTCTGTTGTCACATGACACTATCTAATACCAATACTTCTTATACAATCAATGTTTATATAAAAATCCACACCATAACCAGCGTCATCAACACTATCATCTCCAAAAAACGACAGGATAGAAGATATATAGAAGAGAAAGGTAAAAAAAATGGTATATCGTTAACAATAGATGACTATCATTTGGAAGAACATAGATGGAATTTTTGTCATTCTTGGTGTCATATCATCTTTGTATAAATCACCTATCTGCACAGAACGGCTGCTGTGTTGTGTTAAGAACTATCTTTTGAAAATCAGATAATCGAGCGTATGTTTACACATACGACTCCTACTTCTGGTTCTAGTTCTGATGTGCTCTGTGTATGTAGAAATAGTGAATATATATATATGTATATATCTATATATGTATCTCTGTGTGTGTACAGAGAAGTATTTTTCACATTATTATCGGTATGTATGAAATTATGTATAGGTATATATGTATGTGTATATATGTACGTATATATATATATATATATATATATATATATATATTTCTAAACACACACACACATATATATATATCCATGAATATATGTATATATGAACAATGTTTACGTGATTTTAATTATGACTCGATGTGTGCATTTTAACATTTAGATATTACGAATTATATCTGATAACTGTTTGTAGGATGCTGTATATTAACAGATATAAACATATGGCTCTCTCTCTCTCTCATTCTATCGCTCAAACTGTATATATATATATATGCATACATAAATATACATATATGCATATACATAAATGAATAAATATATATACACACATATGTATTGATATACACACACAGACACGGCGCGCACGCACACACACACACACACACACACACACACATACGTCTAGAATCTTACAGTTAATTGATCGCTTGTCCGTTTCTAAAAACAAGGGAAAGTATTTGCGAGGTTTCTTTTTGTTTTCGCTAATGAAAGAATACATTTACCTTTATATGTTTATTTGACTAAATTTTCTCTCTTTTAACTTTCTGTTAATCATAGACTTCTTAACATTTCCATATAACTATTCTAACATCGTTTGATATATTGAATACGAAGTCGGCGTTATATATTACTTTTAATTAACTTATTAACTTTACAAAGGAGAATGAAATATATGCAGGTATATAACGAAAGTAGTCCTGTAGGATAAATGCATTAGTTTTTACAGTTCAGAAGTAGTAAGGGATAAAGGGATGGAAGAATTAGAAATTTACTTGCGGGTGAAAATTTGAGAACTGTTCAAATTTCTCTTTTGCGTCTTCTTGCGAACATATGTACCAAGATCTAACTGCGGCTATAACGTGACCGTCAATTGTCGGATGAAGACGTTCGGTTCAAGCTATCTTCGAAATATGTTCGACCGACATCAATTAGTGAAATATATGCATTTGCAACCGGTGTTGGTCTTTTCTAGGGATTTACAGTCACTTTTCTGGAATTTTTGAATCAATGTAATATTTCAGTCGAAAGGCATTAAAGATAACTTTACTTAATTTTCATTTCCTTTAATTTTTCTTTCGACTCCATATATTTGCATGTAGCTATTTGAGTAGAATTGAATTTCTTTAGTACGAAATATGCAGATCTCTTTTACATTAAATTGGTATTACTCTACAGAAGGAGAATGAAGTATAAAGAGGGATGCATGTAACGGAAGTATTTCAGCAAGATGAAAGCATAGGGATGTAGGTAAAAGTTTTACAATCAAAACCGTATGTGATTGTACGGATACAATAACACAGAGCGGTGACATACACGGTTAGTGGTGAAAGCTGTAAGTCGATGTAATTAGCCTTATAAGGACTTCTGCTGCATGAGGAACTACTCTGATGCAATAAATAGGAATATTCTATATTGCTTTTGTTAGAAATTTCCTTAGAATGAAAAATGTCAGTAAAATATATGACGACACAAGTACCGAGGGAATACACGTGATATATAACCAATGAAATTAACGGAAGGTTCGCTCAAAATTTGAATTCTTTCGGGTCTAGTAGTTTGGAATCGTCACTGCCCTGACTCGGTTTTTCACGTCACTTCTGGACAAGGAAAACGGCCTAGTCAGTAAAATCTGAAAAAACTCTTCTCTACTTGTCATGCAAATGTCTCTGTCTCATAAGAAGCTCCCCATGCCTCGATTGTCTGCTGTTTAACTTCACAAGAATATTATTCTTTCAGACTATGACCAAGTTCCAAACATTCCGTCGGGTATTTTTAAACGAATAAAATATAATACTGTTATACATGCATTGGAATAACACATGATATATACTGGTTAGTGATGGTGACGGATACTGACACACACACGTAAAATATACATGCGTATAATCATGTATATTTTGTGCATACACACACACAAACACACACACACTCTTATATATATATGTATGCATGAATGTGTGTGTGTTATATCAATATATATCAGTCTAACACACACACACACACACACACACACACACATATATATATATATATATATATATATATATATATATATATATAATATATATATATATATCTTTTAGCCTTTACTTGTTTGTCAATTGACTGCGGCCATGCTGGACCACGGCTTGACGGATTTTAGTTCAATAAATCGACCTTAGGACTTATTTTTTTAGGCCTAGTACTACTTATTCTATCGATTGTTTGGCTGAACCGCAAGATTATGGGGCGCAAATACAACAAAACCAGCTGCCAAGACACACGCACATAAATGTACACACACACACACACACACACAGACACACACACGCCCGCACACACACATACACACATACATCTAAACATATGAGTTTCCGTTTACAAAATCCGCTCACAAGGCTTTGGGCAGCATGAAGCTAAAGCAGAAAAGTTTCCCCACGGTACCATGCAGTGGGACTGAACCTGAAGCCATTTGGTTAGGAAGCAAGATTCGTACCACATCGCCACGCTTCCATATATATATATATATATATATATATATATATATATATATATATATTATATATATATATATATATATATATATATATATATATATATATATATATATATATATATATATGTACAAAGGCACACACATATACAGACATGCAGGAAGTAAATAGACACCTTTAATTTTCAAAATCTTTTATTTAATATGCAAAGCAAACAATTGAAATGTAATCGATAGGTAGGACTACATATTTTAGTATCTAGCTGACATTCCCTTTGCAGTTTATATTTCAGAAACTCTTTTTGGCATTGAACTGATGAGCTTTGTGACTGTCTCTTGTAGAATTTCTGCCCATTTTTCACGCAACAACCGAAACAATTCATCATTAGATTTTTTCGCATAACTCTATCTAGTACGCTCCGAGGATTTTCAGTTGCGTTCATGTCAGGAGATTGACTCGGCCAAGCAAGCTTTTTGATCCCATATTCAGTCAGCCATTGTTGATTCCTTTCCGCTGTGTGGCATGGAGCCCCATATTCCATGAATAAAAATTCACTTTTCGTTATGTTATCGTGTGAATACATCAGAAGTAGTCCTTGCTTAATTATTTCGATGTATGTTTCAGAGTTTATGGTTCCAACACATTCAATCAGCTGAGAACGACTATTGCTGGTGACATATTCTCCATACCATTACAGAGATACCGCCATTTTTCATAGTTGGTTGGAGTCGTTTTAAATTAAATTCTTGATTAGGAAGCCTCCAGACGCAAACACGTCCACTGTCTGAAAGTAATGCAAAACTGGATTCATCTGAGAAAATCACTCTATCCCAAAATGAAGTGGATTTTTCTCAGATCTCCTTTGCTCATTTCTTTCTTTTCATGATATTAATTGACTGAAGGAGGATTTTCTTCTAGCTGCTCGTCTATAATACCCAAGCTTATGCAGATATGTAACACACATTCTTAGACTAACTTTTAGCTGTTTTGCAATGTCAAAAGCCTTGGAACGGGATTCGTTTTCCACAATTCTCTTCAAAAAGCGAAGCTTTCTTTCCGAGGGCCCAGGTCGGCCGGGATGAGAATCTGTTGATTATTTTCCTTGGCTCTTGAATTGCACTATAATTCTATTAACAGTAGCAAGAGGAATTTGAAGATTTTCAGCAATTTTTCGCTGGCTAAGACCAGACTCAGATTGCCCAACAATACGATCTCTTTGAACATCTGACAGTTCTGCTGTGTTTTTTTTCTGTGAATGGCATGGTTACTCTTCGCAAATGTTTAATATAATGGCACCTGGAATGAAAAAGAATAATTACATTGTAAATTCTACATCGCTGAAAACATATTAAGACGCTTAGATCAGCAGTTTTGAAAATTAAAGGTGTCTATTTACTTCCTGCATGTCTGTATATATTCAGTATACGGAATTAAAACTATATATTCCAGCTATGTTGAGTTTTGTTTGTTTCATGTCCTCGATAAAAATTTGTTCGATAAAAAGTGATTCAGTTCTATTTTTCATCTCTCTCTCTCATTTTCTCTCTCTCATTCTCTCTCTGTCTCTCTCTCTCTCTAGATTTCCAAATCTCATGACATATGTATCAGAAGACCTACTTTAAACTAATTTGAACATCATGATCTCTACCCCTGAAAAATTGTCTTCTATGAGTATGTAAAAAATTAAAAAAAGAATGGGGTATACGTAATGGATGAGGCGCGAGACGACACTTCACCCGAACAAAATATTATCATTTTCGTTTTGTATGCAAGTATATATTTCCTTAATCAATGAAATACTTACGTTGAAGTTACATTTTTCTTTATTGTTATCAAAAACATTTATCTCTCTATCAGTTCGCTCTGTAATACAGTAATACAAATAATTAAATAATAATGAAAGAATCTTTATGATGGCGAAACCATAGAATATATATAACATAAGAAAGAAAAATTTTGAACACAATCGAGAATACAGCAATGCATACACAATTACTATTTCTGTTTTCCCATACATGTCTATGGTTTCCTGTAGACATACACATATACGTACACCGGGCACACTCACAAACGCACAAAAATAAATCACATACACATGCATGCGCGCAATCGAGAATGTTTGTCTTATATCTTTCTCAGTCTGACTTTTCTCGATATTGTTTTTGTATTGTTTTAGAATACTCTGCTTAAGTATGTATGTATGCTTGTGTGTGTATACATGTATATATATATTATATATATATATTATATATATATATATATATATATGTATACACACACAAGCATGCATACATATATAATATATATATATATATATATATATTATATATATATATATATATATTTGTATATATATATATATATATATGTATATATATATATATATACATACATATATATATTTATGGCGTTGGTGGATTGAGTGTGTGAATATAAAGAATTTCAGGTGAAATATCAATGGAAGTAAGAGAGACTAAAATGCCAAAGATGATGATGATGATAATAATAGTGATTAAAAATATAATAATAATGATGATGATAATGATAATAATAATCATATTAATAATAATAATAATGATGACGATGATAATGATAATAATGATAATAATGATAATAATAATAATAACAACAATAATAATAATGATGATGATGATGATAATGATGATAATAAAAATAAGAAGAAGAAAAAGAAGTGGAGGACGAGGTGGAAGTAGAAGAGGAATAAGAAGTGGAGGAGAAGGAGTTGGAGGAAGAAGAAGAGGAGGAGGAAAATGAAGAAGAAGAAGGGGAGGAGAAAAATGAAGAAGAAGAAGGGGAAGAAGAAGAAGAAGAAGAAGACGAAGAAGAAGAAGAAGAAGAAGAAGAAGAAGAAGAAGAAGAAGAAGAAGAAGAAGAAGAAGAAGAAGAAGAAGAAGAAGAAGAAGAAGAAGAAGAAGAGGAGGGGAAGAATGTTCTTCACTCAGTGCATGCTCTTGTTGTAAAGATCATTTAGCAAACGTTAATTGTTCGCATCTAGCTAGCATATATATTACATGCCACCAGTAAATACCAGATCACTTACTATTAAATGAGTGATATTTTAAAAACTATATCTTCTACTCGGCTTTCGCTTTCCGTTGCAATGGAACTATGTAAAAATTCAAAGTTCATATCACGTTATAGAGTTGTGAAATGAGAAATGTAGTCGCCGAGAGAAGATAAAAAGAGAGCGAGAGTGAGAAAGAGAGAGAAAGAGAGAAAGAGAGTGTGGGGTGAGGGAGAATTATGATATGGAAAGAAAGAAGCTATACTTCAAATGAAAGATCAATATGAATGGGGAAGGCATGTAAATATATAATAGATAGATGGACATACAGACATATATATACATTTGCATACATACATTTATCTACATACATATATCACAGATGTACACTTACATACATTATATATATATATATATATATATATATATTATATATATATATATGTCTGTATACCAGAGCTTGAGAGAGAAGAGACAAAAAAAGAGTTTATATACATATTAGTCTGCGATAGAGTGTGCGTGCATATATGCATATATGTTAAATGTACTTCATTACTTATACTCTTTTATTATGCACACTATTACACTATTGATTACTGCTTCCTGAAATTATCTCCCTTTTTCATTCCTAGTTCATTACAGTTGTCGTTAGGTGTTTGCTTACTTTCTTAGAATGGAGCATAGTTTCAATAAATCAAGAATTTATCTCTTTTATGTTATTCATTGTACCTTTCTTCTTTACTTCTATAAAAAATGCATGCTGCTGGCACTGCTTGCGGTTCCTCTTACACATAATCTATAACTGGTTTCAAATATTGTACCACAAATATATAACAGAACGTACACTTCAGGTCTTGAACCGTCACTATCAACACCAGTAGATATTTGAATGTGTTATATACTTCAGATGTTTTTTACTTATAAAATGTCTCGGCTGCTGAATATGAAACAACATTCTATAAACAATGTTTATTTTAAGATGACCATCTCTATGCATACAGGCGAACACACTAGCAGGCACGCTTACCTAAACAAACGTATATACATATATAAGTACACCCACACATAACACATGCCTATGTATATTTCAATCCAGCTGCATCCAAATATGCATACAACCAAACACACAGTATATAAACGTCTCCCATCAGCGCACATTGCGAGAGTAACACACACAGACAAAAGTGAATAGCACACAATTATATGCACGTACGTATGTATGTATGTATGTATGTATGTATGTATGTATGTATGTATGTATGTATGTATGTATGATGTATGTATGTATGTATGTATGTATACTCTTTTACTTGTTTCAGTCACTTGACTGCAGCCATGCTGGAGCACCGCCTTTAGTCGAGCAAATCGACCCCGGGACTTATTCTTTGAAAGCCCAGTACTTATTCCATAGGTCTCTTTTGCTGAACCGCTAAGTGACGGTGACGTAAACACACCAGCATCGGTTGTCAAGCAATGCTAGGGGGACAGACAGACAGACAGACACACACACACACACACATATATATATATGTATATATATATATATATATACATATATACGACAGGCTTCTTTCAGTTTCCGTCTACCAAATCCACTCACAAGGCATTGGTCGGCCCGGGGCTATAGCAGAAGACTGAACCCGGAATCATGTGGTTGGTTAGCAAGCTACTTACCACACAGCCATTCCTGCGCCTATATATATATATATATGCGCCTATGTATATATATCATTATTCAGCTTTATTTCAAGATTTCTTGACAATAAAGAGACAGTTTCTAACGCAGATCCAAGGCTCCTTCATTTAAATTTCAAAAGCCTTAACAGGGTATGTATGTATGTATGTATGTATGTATGTATGTATGTATGTATGTATGTATGTATGTATGTATGTATGCATGCATGCATGTATGTATGTATGTATGTATGTATGTATGTATGTATGTATGTATGTATGTATGTATGCATGTATGTATGTATGTATGTATGTATGATGTATGTATGTATGTATGTATGTATGTATGTGCAGATTTGTATGTTTTATGTATGTATTCCCATGCATAGAATTATATATCTAGATATGACCATATATATTTAAATTATAACCTTCTGGAAAGTTTTACAGATTTTTACAGTTCAAGTGATGAATTGGATATGTAGCCTTCGTATTAGCTTTCTACTTTATGGTTTTGAGAAGCCCAATTTCTCAAGATTGGTATTTAGGCAGTGTTACATATCCCAGTCAATGTGTTACATATCCCAGGGCTCCAATAATTACAGGTATAAACCTGAACTTGTAATCTGAATAGAGTAACTGTAGATTTTTTCAATAGTTCAGCATAGGTGTTCTTTTTATATTAAAATGCACAACTGTGCACGATTTCTCTTCTCTATCCCAATTCATTATATCCGGTGTGTTGTGCTTAGATTTTATTGACTTCTTCACTGGTACATTCCACTAATATTCCTTTTTATTATGAGTGGCTATGGCTTCTACTATATTGTGGGTTTTTATTTCTTTGTTCTCGGGATTATCCTTCCGACGGATTTCATTATAGAGTGTCCTAGCTACAAGTCATGTCTCATTTGTAGATAATACCGTGATGACATTTTCGGACAACTGCTTATGATGTGGGTGATATCTTCAGTGTGAACTCCAAAAAGTCTGCATCGGTTGTCACATTTTACAGCTTTTTTCCATATCACTATCCCTTTTGTGCATCGGGTAATTTGTTGATATTTCCTGTTCCTGGATTGCAAATGCATATCTTTCAAAGTTGGAAGTAGTAATCCAGCTATTCGTCCACAATAAACTGCTTTGATGATCGATGTTACTATCATCACGAAGCTTTCTACTAATATATCCATGCATAGTCTTCTACTGATATAGGCTCATCTGTTCATTTGATGATACGTTGCGGTAGAGTCGTGCGACTTCTTTGGGTATGTATTCTAGTTTATCAGACAAAGAGTGTTGCTCAAGGAGCTGCCTTCCAAGTCATATGATGTTATCAGCTTCGTGTATGCAAACATACTCAAGGGATGCACTTCGGCTCTTGATGGTTAAAATATGTTGCCGAAGGGATATGATGCGACATTCAAAGGTATTTTGGTTCGATGTTAAGCCTCTGCCGACTTTTTTATGTTTCAGGTAGAGGCGGTCCACATTACTGTTTATGTGGAAATTATGTGTGCTTGTTAGTATCTTTCGGGTTTTCTCATCAATGACTCGGATCTCATCAAGCGTCCAATCAAGCAGCCCAAATGTTGGTATGAGTACTGTCACTGCAAACACACTGTGGGCCACTGTTTTATTGAATGCAGAGAGTTCTGAAGTCCAAATTTTTGTTATTCAGCTGTAATATTCTTTAGTGACACGTGTTTTGTTACAGGTGCCACTGTAA
The DNA here is from genome assembly GCF_006345805.1 of Octopus sinensis. NCBI lineage: Eukaryota > Metazoa > Mollusca > Cephalopoda > Octopoda > Octopodidae > Octopus > Octopus sinensis. The sequence continues at coordinate 114,171,864 of NC_042998.1, forward strand.
GATATATATTCATCCACCCCTAGATCCCTGTAATATTCCTTGTCAGATACAAGGAAAACAGTCAAATGATTGACGGAGATGCTACAAGTCTGGTTTATAGTTTTCCTCCTTTTCACAACCATATAACATCATTTAGCCTGACCAAACTCCAACCCTACATCCTTTGGGAATGTAACTAAGTCAAAGCTCTTTTTCATCTCATTCATATTCTTTGCATAAATTTTTAAGTCATCCATGTATGTATGTATGTATGTATGTATGTATGTATGTATATGTATGTATGTATGTATGCATGTGTGTGTGTATATGTATGTGTGTCTCAAAAACTTTTATCTATAATAATGCTGCTGTGAAGTTTATATTTTAATGACCGAAATAATGTAATTATACTCAGTTAAGGCAGAGTGTAATTCGATGAGGGAGTTAAGAAATGGATTTCCTCGATAAAGGCCAGAGCCATTTCACTCGGCTTGGTGTCGAGACACCTGCACCAGGTTTTTTTCTTTTATTCATTTCAGTCATTTGAATGCGGCCATGTTGGAGCAATGCGTTTAGTTGAACAAATCGACTCCAGGACTTATTGTATCGGGTCTTTTGCCGAACCGCTAAATTACGGGGACGTAAACACACCAGCATCGGTTGTCGAGCGATGTTGGGTAACGAACACAGACACACAAACATATACATATACTAGCAGTATCGCCCGGCGTTGCTCGGGTTTGTAAGGGAAATAACTATATAAGCATTTTTAGAGAGTTACTTCCCTTATAGATGCCAATTCGGGCTTTCTTAGCCATTTCTGTTTTGGTGTCTTCAAGCCATGAAGTCGTTGTTCTAAAAGAACGCTGGTCTCATTGACAACGTTTTACGACGTTGATTTCCTTACATTCCCTTCCCCACAGCTTCATGAGGGAGGGAAGAAGGGGGAGAAGCAAACAGGTGCAGGTGTGACCATGGACGCCAACTCCGCCGCCATCGACACACGAAAAATTATGCATTAAAATGGAATAAAAAATGATGTTAAATTATTTTTTAAATCGTAGACTCATCGTAGACGCGCGCTAATAGCCAGACGGGCTCGATATGAATCACGACTACAAGATACCTGAATTTGGTTAAACTGCACCGCAAAATGTGGGAGTAGTTAGGAATCTAAATCGAAGGGGACAGACACTCACACAACTACAGTTTTATATATATAGATATATGACGGGCTTCTTTCAGTTTCCGTCTGCCAAGTCCACTCACAAGGTTTGGTCGGCCCGAGGCTATAGTAAAAGACACTGGCCCAAGCTGCCACGCAGTGGGACTGAATCCCGAACCATGTGGTTGGTAAGCAAGCTACTTACCATGCAACCACTCTTGTGCCTATATATATATATATATATATATATATGTACGCATGTATATATATATATATATATATATATATATATATATATATATATATCATACATATATGTGTATATAAATATATATATAATATATACATATATACATATATATATATGCATATATATATATGATATATAAACATTCTCGTCTGTTTGTAAGTCTGTTATTTATTCCCTTCGTCAATCGTCTTAAACATTTGTTTACTTTCGTACATCCACTCTGTATCGTTTTGCTTACCCGCGCCCTAACTGTTCGCCGATATGCGAAGTTTTCATTAAAGGCATGACACTGAGTATTAAGATTTCGGTTGATAACTGAAGAAGAATTAGGGTCCTCCTGTGTCTGTCTTACGTGTACGTTTTTTTTAGTATTTAATGCAATTTTCATTTATAGAGTAACTGAACGCCATGCATCCCGACAGTAAGCATATCAGCCGAAATTGCGAGGATGATCCGGTTCTTGACTGAAGATTAAAGGCGTCGACTGACCCTTCCGTATTATTTGTATCGTCTTCTGGATGTTTTGCGTTCTTGTCCCATTTTGTATTTGATATACACACACACACACACACACACACAACACACACACACACCACACACACACACACACACACACAAACTCACACACACACACACACACACACACACACACACACACACACACCACACACACACACCACACACACACATATATATATATATATATATATATATATATATATATATATATTTATATATAATATATACACACAAATATACAAAATATTGGCATTATACATACACACACAAATACACACACATACATACATACACAGACACATACACACACACACGCACACACACACACATACAGGTACATATAAAATAGACGACGTGCTATTTGTATGTGTCTCTGCACTCTACCACACCTATTCATGTAAGTCTGATAAAGTGCCCCTCTAATATATAAAGCTGCAAATATTATGTAACTTTTCACATGGAAATTTTGTGCGCAACCACATTCAAAGCAGAGATGGCCCCGAAACAATTGTAACTGATCATTGAAGATATGCTAAAGTCTTCTTACTTAGATTATACACGCATGCATGTGTACGTGTGTGTGTGCGTGTGTGTGCATGTGCATGCGTGCGTGTGTCTGTGTCTGTGTGTAATTGTGTGTATTTTTGTGTGTATGTATAATGCAATTATTTTGCTTAATGTAAAATAGGAAAATGTAGCATCTTTTAATTACCTATTTACTATACATGCACGCATACATTACATGAGCGCGCGCTCACACACACATGCGCGAACACACACATACACATATACGTACACAAATGTATATAATGCAATTATAATTAATTTCTTTCAGAAATGCAAATGTAATATTACCTTTTAATGAGTTATATGTATACATACATACATACATATATAAATTTATAGGTAGATAGATATAAAGTATATATATATATATACATAAACTCATGCATATATATCTGATGAAAAGTTGGAATTACATTTTTATTTCTTACTTTAAATAATATAATTACATTTTGTAATGATGAAAGTAATTACAATTTATTGTATATTTAATAAAATTTTCTTTAATTCTGACTCATTAGATTACACTTAATTCAATGTAGCCCTCAAATGCAAAATGGTTTCTCGCCTTTTCTTTTGGACATGTCCCAACTTTCTCCGTTAGAGATCGAGAAGAACTGTCCAGATACTGTAATCAAAGCGGAAAATATAAATCTGATGGTGCAAATATATTGGGTATAAATTCCTGAAAAATCATTAAAGTATCTCTATGAATTTCTGACACAGATAAAAAGTTGAAACTTCGAGGAGCGAACAGTTTTCACCAATCGAAGTCTCTCCTTCACTGGTTTTTAAAATGTATAAAAATCAAGAAAAACGTAGTCCAAATCAGTGAGTTTTTCACTCGAAACATAATTAACGGTATAACGCAATTTTTGTGCTTGGATAGCAGCTGTTCTTTCCTTTTTGCTCACTGCACAAAAAAAAAGTATGGAGAATGGTTAATATTTCTTTCAAACTTTGCATTTGTTATATTTATTCAAACCCCAAATATAACCTCTCAACACATGGTTATGAGGCTCCCTCACTACTCCTGTTCATGATCAATGACACACCTATTGTCAGCCATTTTGGGTCATACTCAAATGGTTATGGTCAAGCAACTGACAAGCACATCTGAGGTATTGAACAGGATGTTTGCTATAACGTTATTCCTGCTACAGCAACTGAGCACTGAATCTGTCTGAAATGTAATGAAAATTAGGTCAGTTTCGAAACATTGATGTTCTGATCACAAAAGCTAAATTTCAAGGGAAGACTACTCATATCCTTTGATTTCTAGATAGAAGCAAATAGGAAATAATACTTACTGACTAAAGATAAAAAAATATATAAAATTTTGTTACACAGTGTAATTGTCACTTGACTGCAGCATTTTAGTTGCTCGCTTCATCGATTGTACCATACGTGAAGAAAATTAGTCTTACAGATAGAGTGGAATGATTTTATGACTTGCTTTTACAAATCGTATCTGAAATTAATTTACAAGTACTGATGTTGATATATTTTCATGTATTTATTTTGATTTTGTACAAAGGTCAAACGATGATGGAAACAACGATACAATCACTAAGAACTATACACCGGCTAACACATACATATACAGGTATTTCTAAGCACACAACATATGTGAATGTATTTATATTTGCGCATATATGTGTATGTGTGGGTGGGGGTGATGGTGGTCATGTGTGTGTGTGTGTGTGTGTATGTATGTATGTAGTATATATGTATTTATTATGATGTATGTCTGTCGCCGTATTATACATCTGTGATTCCGCATGTGATCATGTATTACATTGTGTTATCCACTAGCCCTTTTGTAGGCTGAATTTTCTGTCTTCCTTGTCTCGCGAGAGATGGAGAACAGTGTTAGTTCTCTTGCAGTACATTAGACTTTCTTTTATCGTCGAGATATTACTTTATTATTCTGTCGAAATGTTGTGTTTCATCATAGATCAGCAACCTCGAATTGCGTCTTTTATACAACGATTGACTGCACGGTATAGTAGCACTTAGAACCCATACTAAATAACGTATCTACCAATTCCACACCCTACTCTGCCTTACCTTGCCAACAACGAACTGGCCTAAAACGTAGTCCTCAACATTCAAACTAAACGAACAACAACACTCTCTAGACACCCCCAGGCCCTAATATATCACTCTAAGTAAATTGAAAGTTCTCGCCCATTTTCTTTTAGTAAGTGAAAGACTTTTGAGTTATCAGAACACATTAAACGGCCTTTTTCTTAAATATCTCACCATCATTGCAGTATATATATATGAACGCCACACAAATCATCGCAATCTAGTTGGAAAACTTTTCTTCAAAGTTCTGGAAGACTAGTCATTTATATTGCTGAAGACAGTCTACCAATTTATATATAATTGAGCCACCAGAATTGACTCTTTTGTTCCATCTCCTCAAAATACAAATTTAGATCTAAAACTACAGTTAAGACACATTGTTTCTAGCTCAGAGTGTTTCTTATGCAAAATGCACTGGATATTTTCCAGATACACGGGTCTATATTTCAAACGTTCCTTGAGCATTTCGGTAGCTTTTGATGACGTCATTCAAACACACCACCGACTTGACCCTACAACTCTCAAATACAAAAAAAAAATTCTTTAGTCTTGACATTATTTCCTTTTATACTTCTTTTCTGTACATAATACACTACACTATACACACACATGCACCTACGCACGCACGCACACACACACATACACACACAAACACACACAAGCATACACAGACACACAGACACAGACACAGACACACACACACACACACCACACACACACACACGTAGTACTTAGTAAAAATTTGGTTTGTTATATCAGAGGTTAAAATGCGACGACGTTGAACGAATCAGATACGTGACCAGCAGATCAACGTCAATCTAGCAATTATGGAATTCTTGAGAATTGCTCACTAGATATAGATGTCGGGTAAAATCGATACCAGACAATGTTAAACAACAGATATGAACTTAAAGTGTACATTGGAGCAACCGAATTACCATTTATAAATCTATGTTATACACAGAAATATTCATTCGCCAACTCTGATCAAAATACGCTATGTTTTTCTTGAGGCAAGTCTTCACGTCAGCCAAGACCTTATAAATTCAAAATGACCAGGTCATTTGTAAATAAGAGACAATCCTTTGGGAACGGCAAATATAATTGGGATGTGAAATTTGTTTGAGTGGAAAATAAAGAATTTTGTTGCAAGGAAGCAATAGTTTCAAAAAAAGAAAATAATTATTAGCTGTATGCTTGAAGCTAATTATAAGTTTTGTAAGTACCACCCTCTCTGATTTTCTATCAGATTCGGAGAAAATGAATTTGTTTAAAAAATTAAAAAAGACTGCTTGAACAATCCACGATTTTCAAACCTGGAGAAACGTCCTTATACCGACTGCCTTCGAAGTTTAATTTCAAATTCAATGATTAAAAAAAATTAGAAAGAAATTAGGGTGTACCACGAAAACCAGAAATGAAGTGACGAACATGTGTGCTTGAAACAGCCGTCCCTATTCGTATTGCCCGCATGATTTAAATAATGTACGCATAAGAATTTTCTCGATAGTGTTCGTATATTTCATTCAAAATATATCCAAGAATGAAATAATATGAAGGAAAACAGGTTCGGATTATCAACTGAAATAGCAGAAACGGGAAACTCAGAGCACTGGCAGTTTAGAGCCTTTCAGTTAAAATGTATTAAAAACTACTTTGAAATGAGTTCTGTTAATTTATCACTTCTTGGTGAATTAACATAAATTGATACACGAGCTTGAAGGCACATGGCCTAGTGGTTAGAGTAGCGGTCTCGCGATCGAGGGATCGCGGGTTCGAATCTCAGACCGGGTGATGTGTGTGTTTATGAGCGAAACACCTAAGCTCGACGCGGCTCCGGCAGAAGGTAATGGCGAACTTCTACTGACTCTATCGCCACAACTTTCAGCATCTTGCAGCTCATCTGCGACGGACCGACGTCCCCTCCAGGTGGGAACCTATATGCCAACGAAACCGGGAAACCGGCCCTTATGAGCCAGGCATAGCTCGAGAAGGAACAAACAATATGCGAGCTCGCACGCACGCACACATACACACACACACACACACACACACACCACACACTCATTCACACATATATATAAAAGTATATATATATTTATGTATGCATATATGACTGTACTCTTTTACTCTTTTACACGTTTCAGTCATTTGACTGAAGCCATGCTGGAGTACCGCTCTTAGTCGTAGAAATCGAGGCCAGTCTAGTGCTTCCATCGGTCTCTTTTGTCGAATCACTAAGTTTCAAGGACATAAACACACCAACATTGATTGTCAAGCGATGGTGGGGGAGGAGTACGAACACAGGCACAAACACACACACACACACACACACACACACATATTTATATCACACGACGAGCTTTTTCTATCAGATCCACTCACAAGGCTTTGGTTGGCCGAGGCTATAGTAAGAAGACACTTGCCCAAGGTGTTACACAGTGGAACTGAACCCAGAACCATGTTTTGGGTTGGGAGGGAAGCTTGTTACCACACAGCCACGCATACACCTATATATATTATATATGTGTGTGTGTGTGGTGTTGTGTGCGTGTTGTGTTGTGTTTGTATGCGTGTGTGTGTATGTATGTGTATTTATGCATGTATATAAAATATATATATATTCCGTGAGTGTGCGTGTTTATATGTGTGTTAATACGTCTACACACGAGTGCAATGTCCGAGAGATCATGTCTTTGCAGTCAAATCCAAAGTAGATTTCGGATTCGTTTCTCTACTGAAATATGGTTAATTAAAGTCTACGATACTTCAAACAGCTCGCTCGGTATCATTGTCTTGATGATATTGCAAGGTAGTTTGGAAGTCTTTTCTATACAGCAGACTCATTTCATCATTGCTTTATCTTTCCTTTTAAACTAGCGAAATTAAAAGTTCTTATGTCTGCTATTGTTGCTGCCGTTAGTATTGGTTTTGTTATTACTGCTGTTGAGAGAATGATTTCATTGTGTGACAACAGTCAACGCTATTCATGTACATTTATTTAGTTGCTTAATGTTTACTATGATATAGTTGTTTAACACCAGGTTAAACCTAACGCAGCAGACTTATGTTCAAAAGTGCTGAATCCGTGACCATCACCTGCTTTTAATGCATAATATATACTGTCTTAGCTAAAAAGATATCGTCCTCAAATTGCACTTTGTACTCTCATTTGCTTCAGCTATCTCAGCCGGGAAAGTGAGAAAGTTTTTTTTATATTTCGAGCCTACGCTCTTCAACAGAAAGGAACACGATGAAATAAACACAGAGAGAATAAAAAAACTTATATTTATATACACACACACACACGCACACACACACACACGCACACACACACACACACACACACACACACCATATATATATATGTATATCTATCTATCTATCTATCTATCTATCTATCTATCTATCTATCTATCTATCTATCTATCTATCTATCTATCTATCTATCTATCTGTATGTATGTATGTATGTATGTATGTATGGTATGTATATTTATATGTCAAATGGTAAAGTACTGAGAATCAGATTAAGTGTTTAAAGTGAGAGTGAAATAGATGAGAGACCACAGAGAAAGATAAGAGGATAGATATAAAATAAGACAAGGATAAATCGAACCCATTGATATATACACACACATACATTTATATATATATAATATATATATATATATATATATTATATATATATATATATTCAACGGCAGTTTGTCTGTCTGTGTGTCTGTTCAGGTTGACCCCTCACCCTGACAACGCTTTCAACGATTCTGATGAAACTTGACACACACATAGCCCAATGTCATCATTCAAAACTAACGCAGCGAAAATTTTGAAAAGTTCCCCCAGTTCTGAAAAAATCGATAAATTCGACATGGGGTGTTGAGAATCTAAGCTTTTTATATGCAACACATTTTCTGTTGTAGTTTTCGCAACTTGCAATCGATTTTCACCAAACTCATGGTGAAGCTTAATGTTACCCTAAGAAACTTAATTCTGACGTTAGTTTTCCATGCAGTACTTTACCATCACAAAAAATCGATAAAATCATGCCATTTTGGGAAATCGGGTTCAAATTCAAGATGACATATTTTCGACAATATCTTTCACAAATTGGCAGGAATTTTTTAAAATTCACAGCGAGCATCATGTCTGCTCCAAGGAGCTATATGGCTCTTTTTATTCCAATAGGATACTTTATTACTGGAAAGGATCGGTTAATTAAATCATATGTGGCACACATAGCAAACCGATTTGTGTATTAAACACAAACCACAGACTGTCTAGGGGACGCAACTCGACCTTTTTAACTCTCGGAACAGGTGGGGTAAGTACCCCAAAATGTATAAAAATGTACAAAAACGGCAAAAAAGCGGGCTGCAATGTGAGTGACAACAACGAAAAAGTCAAAAGTGACCAAACTTAACAAACGAATGGAAAAGGTTTTTTGGTGTACACGACAAAAGCGGTTTATAATAAACCAAGATTTTGCAAGTAGCGTCCGAGGACCCTTTGAGTACGTCAAAAATTTAAGGTAAAACGTTTGGGGTGGTAGTTATAAAGAAAGTTTAAACAAAAAAGTATTCGAATAACTTGCGGCTGCAGCAGCTATTAGCAGAAGTGGCGGTGTTGGGGTAGGGTA
>NC_042998.1:114183669-114191169 GCF_006345805.1 Octopus sinensis
GACAATTATTCAGTAGCCAAGATAAAACTCTGAGTTTCGGATGCCGAGTGGAAATCCACAACACCATCTCTTCGGCATCCGAAACTCAGACTTTTATCTTGGCTATTGAATAATTGTTACATATTATTTTACCGATAAATTTCCTCTATTTACACTAATATTGAGGTCTCTTTCTTTCTTTTTCTTTTGTTATCTTACCGTTTTTACCAATAATATATATATATATATATATAATATAATATATATATAAATTATACTGACTGTTAGTAAATATATATTTTTTATATCTATTATGCATAAAATATGTATATATATATATATGTGTGTGTGTGTATGTGTGTACATATGTATTATTATACCCACACACACTACACATATACATTTGCATGCATAAACAGTCTCACGCATGCAAACATATGTACAAATAAAAATTTTGTCCTAAACAACAAATTTCAGTATAATAAATAGAAATACGGTAGTGTATCACATATATAGTACAATCCTCTCTACCAGAGGTAGAAAGTCTGAATTTTAAGGGTGGGTGGTGGTTTCGGCGATGCTGGTCCAGTTGATTACATCGACTCAACTGGCACTTATTTCGTCAACCCTGAAAGTGCAAAAAGCTGAGTCGATCTCGGCGAAATTTCAACCCAGAACATAAAAAGCATGAAGAAATGCTGTTCAGAAATTTTGTCCGGCGTGCTAAAGATTCTGCAGCTCACTGCCTTACATATATGTTAGAAGATACAAAACTGGGATCAACTGAAATATCCGAGCGCTTAGTAGGCAAAATCACTTGCTACGAGTGTTTAAAGTTTAAAATGCAAGAATCAGGGGAGATGCAGAATTTACATACAAAAGAAAAATCCCAGCTTATATGTACCCCATCTACAGCACCAATCTTAAGAAGTTTGCGAGTGAATATGACCGAGGCATTAATTGTGAACAGCAATTTGCGTTGGACAAGTCACATCTCTACAATTAAGACAGCTCAGGGTGTCTTCGCATCACTCAATAAGTCTTCGTCAGCCGCTCTGCAACTATCTATTTAAAGCTGTATATGGCTATGGGGAGTCCACACTTAGAGGCTGTATTACCAATCTGGAACCCCTATCTTGCTCAGGATATCCATCTTCTGGAAACTGTTCAGAAACGTGTAACCTGACGACTACTCATCGTCAAGCATCAACCATACTCTGAACATCTTTTCCCTTGGTATGGACACATTAAAACCCCGACGTCTGGCAACTGACTTGATATATACCTACAAGATTATTCACCATCTTTCCGACAACCTTGGGTACCTTTTTGAATTTCATATGTCGAATACTCATGGACATACTTACAAAATCAAAAACACTAACAAACAATACCTATAACTTTCGGAAACGTTCTTTCACGCTCAGAATTGCTGAAGCATGGAATAAATTATCCGCATCACTTGTTAGCTGTCGGGACACTACATACTTCAAAACTTCCAAGCTTCCTGAAATTCGTCAACAGTGTACCCGATGCCCCTTTTTATTCTCTTTTTCTTTTTAACGAGCCATTCACTGTACACTTATTGTACATTATTCTATCTACTGTTAACGCACTTTTGGCACTGAGCACTGTACACAATAAGTTTCTAATAATTATTATTATTAATTGGGTATAATAATTCAAATAAGATCAGTCCGCACTGTTTAGAAATATTTAGACAGTCCAGACTAGACGGGAAACCGTTTGAAAGTAACCTTATAATAGAAATGGATATATTTAGGTCTTGTACTCATTGTACGAATTTTCTTCTCTACTAGCAACACTATGTCATCTCTCTATCTATCTATCTATCTATCTATCTATCTATCTATCTATCTATCTATCTATCTATCTATCTATCTATCTATCTATCTATCTATCTATCTATCTATCAATCTATCTATCTATCTACCTATCAATATATCTCCGTATGGATAAGGAATGTCATCTATGAGAAGTTGTGATTATAGATCCAAGAATAGGTGTAGTAGAGTATGCAGGCATTATGTTCAAATGTTAAGTATGAAGTTGTTCTTATGTTGAGCAATGAAATTAAATTTTAGTATATTTCAAGAGTTTTAGCAGAGATTGAACTTGTTAACAAAATAGAGGTGTAAACCGAAGAAACGTATTTATATATAAAATGCTACAATTAACCGTCATTACTGATGGGACATAGTCAGAGAGTTAAACAGAAAGAGCTGCATTTACTCCGTTACTAAATAAATCGTAACCATCGTTGTCGCTCTATTATTAACTGATATAATTAGTGATAATAATGAAACTGCTCCAAGTGTTAATCGAAACTGTGTCTTCTGTTCACTGCCAAGCCACGGTACTGTTATATCATAACACAAATTGTTAAATGATTTGATCACGGTAATTGACTCTCCTGGCTTACCTTCTGGAGTAAAAGGTGAGCATACCATGCTTGGAAATTGCACAGAAGATAAGAAAGTTTACAACAAGGCAATGGTGATAGTTGGACTAACAAACAGAATTAAAGATCTGAAACATACTCTATATATCCTCCAGAATATTTAAACTTTCTTTGATCGATCTATTTTCTGTTTGAAAGACATATGTTGTAAGTTGTGTTATCTAAACCACTTCTGAATTATTTATATTTGGACAGAAACTTATCTTCGTTTCCGACTCAGTTGGGGCTTACGACGATTGCCAAACGATTGCCAAATTTTCTTTAATGTTTATCCGTTGAGATAAGAACAATTTCCAATCGAATTGATGGAGAATTGTTTTGTTCTTTTTCTTTTAGTTTCCCCCCACTTGCACAGAGAAGAAGAATACAATGCTTTTACTGTTTTATAAAAACTAAATAACTAACTAAATAAATATAGCTAAATTGCCTTGCCGCCAAAATCTACTGAGATCTCAGAGAATAATCAGTAAAAGGCAGGGATATTATCGAGTAGGTTTCACAATCTAAACTTCATATTTTATAAATAGCGAACCGTTGTACATCGTAGCAACCAACACCAATAACTGATAATATATCAGTTAGAGTGATATTTATTCATTGGATGCAATTTGACATTTGGTGTTGATTTTGTTGTTGTTGTTTTTATATTTATCTATCAGAAGTCAGATGCAGTGCCACCACTGCTAATTTATCTAATAAATGTAGGTATTCGTCTCAATATATAGATTGGCATTTTTTCTGAATATTTATTTCTTCACTGCCTCTGGATATGGGACCTAACTATACAAATGCCTTCATTATTTTGGTTCAAATTTATCCTCCCTATTTTCATTTTTGATTATCTGATAAGGATTAATATCTCCATTTAAATAATTGGAAGCACAACATTCTTCTTCTTCTTCTTCTTCTTCTTCTTTTCTTCTTCCTTCTCTTCTTCTTCTTCTTCTTCTTCTTCTTCTTCTTCTTCTTCTCTTCTTCTTCTCTTCTTCTTCTTCTTCTTCTTCTTCTTCTTCTTCTTCTTCTTCATATTATTATTATTATTATTTTTTATTTTATATTATTATTATTATTATTATTATTATTATGAAGGTACCGGGCTGGCCAATTTATTAGCACGCTGGACAAAATACTAAGCGGCATTTCGTCCGTCTGAGTTCTGAGTTCAAATTCCGGACTGGGTGTCGTACAATTGACTTATCCACCCTACACCCCACCGAAATTGCTGGCCTTGTGCCAAAATTTGAAACCACTATGAAGGCGTTATCATGCGGGGCAAATACTCAGAGGCATTTCTTCTGGCTTTACGTTCTGAGTTCAAGTTCTGCTGAGGTCAACTTTGCATTTTGTTCTTTCGTGGGTCGATGAAATAAGAACCAGCAGAGCTGTGAGGCAAATTTAATCGAATAGCCCTGTCCCCAAATTTCAGACCCTGTGCCTATAGTCGAAAGGCTTATAACTATTATTGTTGCTGTTGTTGCTAGTATTAGTATCTGTAATAGAAGTAGTAGTAGTAGTCGTAGTAGTATAGTAGTAGTAGTAGTAGTATTAGTAGTAGTAGTAGTAGTAGTAGTAGTGGTGGTGGTGGTGGTGGTGTTAGTGATGGTTGTTGTGGTAGTGGTGTTAGTGATGGTGGTGTTAAAACCTTACAGATTGATTAAAAACACAAGAAGTGTAGGGAGCAGGTTACGTTAAGATGTATACAATGATGGCTTCGGATCTCGTTAGTGGCTAGTAGTAGTAGTAGTAGTGGTGGTGGTGGTGGTGGTGGTAGTATTAGCAGTGGTGATCATGTTAATGATTATGTGGTTGATAATGAATGTGATGGTAATGATTATGATGGTAAACCTCAAAATTGCCGGCGTCGTTTTCATCATCATCATCTCATCATCATCATCATCATCATCATCATCATCATCATCATCATCATCATCATCTTCATTATTATCATCGGTCAACAAAGTTTTCCCCCAAAGACAGCCTGCTACCCAATATGTCAAAAACAAATGACATCTCTTCCATTCTTCTTTTCTTCTCTTCTTCTTCTTCTTCTTCTTCTTCTTCTTCTTCTTCTTCTTCTTCTTCTTCTCTTCTTGTCCACTCGTCCGATATATGAGAGCTGCCACGTCATCATCTCCTCTGCTCCTCCTCTCCTCCACTCCACTGCATCTGTCTTCCATGTTCTTCTTCTTCCTTCTTCTTCTTCTTTCTTCTTCTTCTTCTTTCGTCTTCTTCTCTTCATCATCATCATCATCATCATCTCCTTCTTCTTCTCTTTCCTCCTCTTCTCCCTCTTCCTCCCCTCCTTATCATCTACTTCTGACAGCTCTGTTTTTCCTCTCTCTTACACTCTCCTCTGTCACTCTCTTTCTCTATCCTTCTAGCAAGCTAACTCCCCCTCTCTGTTTGTTTGTCTGTCTGTCTCTGTCTGTCTGCCTACCTGTCTGCCTGTCTGCCTATCTGTCTTCCTCTATCACTCTCTCTTTGTCTATCTGTCTCTCTCACTGTCTCTCCGACTTTCTCCTTCTCTCTCTCCCCCTCTCTCTCATACACACTCAGAAACTTTGTTTCTCATAATAGCCGCATCTCCACCTCACATGCCCTCACTTATGTTGGCCTGATGTCAACATTATTAATGTCACCAGCACCACCAGCACCACCAGCACCACCACCACTGGCGTTACGACTACTACCAATATAAATAACTACAGCGTCGTCTCCACTATCACCTCGGCCACTACCATGACCAACACTAGCAACCTCTAGCATCAACAACAATAACAACATTAACAAGTTCACGCCAACGTGAGAATGACCACACGCTTAACACACAATGACCCTACAAATCAATGTGAGTGCCGATAAGTATATACATATATACATACTATATATATATATATATATATATAATATACTAAGCAATAAGGGTTTAGCAACGAGTTGCCTTACCACATACCGAATTTAGAAATAGCAGTCAAAGGGTTATAGCTATTTCTTCTACTAAAAAGGGAGATCTCAGTAAAAACAGCATTTGGAAGGCACAAACAGGTAAGAGAGAATGAATTGACTGCAATCTATCATACATTTTTTTTAGTTATCCACGGACGTACGTTCGAAATCAAGTTTTAAGGCAAGCATACGAATTAAATATTAATATTAAATAATAAATAATTCTATCTTACCGACTTCTTTTCTCTTCAGCGTAGAATACTATAATCATAAATGATTATATATTGAATTTTGAGATACCAGAAGGCACCAACTCCACTCAGTACAGAGCGAGCTAGAACCCGCAACTGGTATCACCGAATTCAATTTGTGAATGAAACGATTGTGTCAACAGCCCCTTCCCACCCGCGTGTAGCCAAAACAAGATGCTGTGGTCATCTACTGAGATAAAATATGGTTATCCGTAATAATGAAGGGTGAAATTAATTAATTTGGAAAAAATTATCAATTCACAAGTAGTCTTCGGCATGTAAAAGCCTCATTCGAGGAAAATTTAAGTAATACTAAGCAATAAGGGTTTAGCAACGAGTTGGCCTTACCACATACCGAATTTAGAAATAGCAGTCAAAGGGTTATAGCTATTTCTTCTTACTACTAAAAAGGGAGATCTCAGTAAAAACAGCATTTGGAAGGCACAAACAGGTAAGAGAGAATGAATTGACTGCAATCTATTATATATATATATATATATATATATATATACACCAAATACATATGCGTGTGGGTGTGCGTGTGTAAACAAGAAGGGAGGGGTAAGCAAATCCTTTTCTTACATCAATTTACAATTGTTTCATTGTAAGTCATTAAAATTTCACCACGCACCCAATGAAAATATCATTATATTGATATACACGCATATATATATATATTATATATATATATATATATATATATATATATATATATATATATGCGTGTTTGTGTGTGTGTCTATGTCTATATATATATATATGTATATATGTGTGTATGTATATATATAAACATGTATGTATATGTATATATATATATATATATATATATAGACAACAGCATATATGCGTGTGTATGTCCGTGTGTGTGTGTATGTTATGCCTGTTTGTGTGTGTGTTTGTGTGCGTGTGTATGTGACAGTGCCTGTGTGCGTCTGTCTCTGTGCGTTTGTGTCAGTATATGTGTGTACGTGTGTATTTGGCGGTGTGTGTTTATACATAGATGCATATTTAGAAGCAAATAAACTGAGAGACCACACCGTCGTTACTACAAAATATGTGTTGAACGTTTTCGACATTATCACTACAGCACTTAATCGTTTTGTTATATTTCAGCTTTAGCTGAGTAAAGTGCTTAACCTTGCACGTATTCATTTGCACTACGATCATACGGCCATTCTTTCCATTACTTGAAGGGGCGGCAAATCATGTCATTCAGTATGACATTACTTGTCTTTCAATCAACTCAAAGAAAATAGTACGACCCAAGAGTTAGCACAAGTTCTTTTCACTCAGATGTTATATCCTGGAAGACCGCTGATTCAAATGTTTCAGGTTCGAGATTTTATGTATTTGGTGATAATTAAATACTTAAAATAATTAGAAAACACTTTGCGAATTTATGCACGGACGCATTTGACGGTTTTAGTTTACTTTTTATTTCATTCCTATTTTTTTCCCACATGTTATTAGTTGCTATTATGATTATTTTGTATAAGGCGGCGAGCTGGCAGAATCGTTAGCACGCCGGGCAAAATTCTTTGCGGCTTTTCGTCCGTCTTTACGTTCAAATTCTGCTGAGGTCGACTTTACCTTCCATCCTTTCGAAGTCGATAAATTAAGTACCAGTCAAGTACTGAGGTCGATGTGATTGACTTATCCCACGCAGCAAAATCTCAGGCCTTGTGCTTATTGTAGAAAGGATTACTATTATTATTATGTATACCATACGCCCGAGTATTGTTTCCCAGACTCAACGCATGTGTGTTAATAGCGGTGTCCCATTCTGTGGAGAAGTCGTGTGGCTTAGTGGATAATGTATTTGGCTCACAATTTTAAGGTCGT
>NC_042998.1:114196169-114211169 GCF_006345805.1 Octopus sinensis
ACTCAGAAGGCGTTAGTTAAAAATTTGCGCGTGTGTATATATGTATATATATATACACACACACTCTCTCTCACACACACATATGCATACATATATGTGTATGTATGTATGTATGTATGTATGTATGTATGTATGTATGTATGTATGTATGTATGTATGTGTGTATGTATGTATGTATATGTATGTATATATATATATATACATATGTATAATATATATGAGAGAGAGAGAGATGGATAGATAGATAGATAGATATGCATGGATATAATTATATGTGTGTGTATGTGTACAATATATATGACTACAGACATTGCAATCATGCTGATACGATAATTGTTCTTGCCAGTTCGTGGATAGATAGAGGTGATGATGTTACATTGAAAAGTAGGTGACAGACAGACCGAACACTAGGTGATCTTACTTCGCATTTGTCACAAGATGATCTAGTGTTAAACAAGTAAAATAAGCCCATTGATATTACTGTTTCATGTGTTAGGTTCACAGAGAGATTTACACGGTTTCCTGGACGTATTCGTGACCGAAATCAATTATACGCAAAGAGTGGACTAAAACAAGAACGCAACGTACAGCCCGCTCTGGGAATTGGAACTATGATCGCAAGATCGTGAGTGTAAAACCTTAACCATTAGGCCACATGTCTCTACTAGTGACCTGTTAATAGAGGATGTTGCTTTTGGATGTCTAGTCGACCATGATCGATTAAATCCATGATCGAAATCGTTCTAGCCGTCACTATTCCGTCGATGATTTATATTATTACTTATTATTTAACTCGTTTCGGTGTGTGTGAATCGACCAAGGTATTTGGATGTATATGAATTATCCAACTTGTCTACTTACGGTTTATTGTGTGATTTGAGAGGGATTTGGCTGCTATATCTTGCAAAGCGAATACATTTATAGAGGCTATAAGAGAACAATTTGGTGACTATTTGTAGCAAATCAAAGTGACTATGTTCGCCCATTTGAAACGTATACTGATTGCTAAATGTTCAACTATATGTTCTCATATTCAGATACCCAACGGCTGACATTCAATTTAGTACAATAGAATTGGCTTCTGTATATTAATGATATTAACGTTATCAAAATTTGAAATTTATAGTTAGGATTTGAAAATTTCCTTAGTAAAATGAACAAGATAAAAGGACGTCGTACGTTTAAGCAGACACTCTAATTTTTTTTGATTACCTACTGGGTCACCATACACTCTACCTCACACAGGAGATATAATTATTTTGTATATCTCCCTACATAAAACACCTGGCTACCAAAAGCTCCCTATCCGTAGTATTTACTTTGCTCTGCATAAGTCAGAATGTTCTTGTCCCCGACATTATTGAAGCCTTCTTTCGTGTCTGGCTTGCACATCTCCTATCGAAACTACGCGTCTACGGATCCCATCTGCCTCTCATATCTTGGATCTTGATGTTGGTACATATCACGATAGTGCGATCTGACCGAGATCGCTCTATATCGGGATATGTACTAACGAAGCTCTCCCTGCTTTATACTCTGTTGACTTAAGTGTACAATAAGGCTCTGCTTTGTTCCTCGTTCTCTTCTTTGTATATATTAGGGGCCTTTTTGCCATCACTTGCAAAAATGTCTGCAGTTATGAAGATGATACCATAATTCTTGGAGTTACACTTGACACAAATTCAGGTCTGATCAAATAATTTTATTTCACTTTATATAACAACATTAAGTGTTTCCGCCTAATTGCATCCCTTCATGGAAACATATTCATACATTCATTCATACATGCATACATGCATACATGCATACATGCATACATACATACATACATACATACATACATACATACATACATACATACATACATACATACATACATATACACATGCATACATGCATACATGCATACATGCATACATACATACATACATACATACATACATACATACATACATACATACATACATACATACATACATACTGCAAAAATCTGTACAGCTTCCTAGAAGTTTATCATTTAAGTATAAATAGACATGTCTATATATGCATGAAAATATACATCAGAGTAATATATAAACCAAAACAAACATACATACATACAAAAATACCCTGTTGATGTTGAAGTTCAATGAAAGAGCCTTGGATCAAGGTTAGAAACCGGCTGTTTGTCTACTGGAAAGAAATCTGGAAATAAAACTGAAAATTACATACTGGAACTGTAAAAATCTGTAAAACATTCTAGAAGTTTATCATTTAAATATATATGAGCTTGTCTAGATATGTAACTCTATGCATGAGAATACATACATAAAACATACAAATCTGCACATAAATACATACATACATACATACATACATACATACATATATTCATACATATATACATACATACATGCACACATACATACATACGTATATTCATACATACATACATAAATACATACATTCTTAGATACATACATACATACATACATACATACATACATAGAAATATTCCAATCAAACTTCTGTCAAATATAGACATAACAGGCCGGATATTGTTGTTTGGGATGTTACAATCATAGAGTCAGCTGCCCTGCAGATATAAATATCTCTTTCAAAATCAAAGAAAAAGAGGATATCTATGGACAGCTGCTTCGAAATCTCCAGCTTTTATATCCAAACTATGAATTCATTTTAATACAAATGATAATTGGAGCACTAGGTTTTGTTAGCAAATGCTTAAAAAAGAATCTGGATAAACTTGGATTTTCAGAAAGAGAAATTCTTTTCTACTCTAGGCAGAAGGCCCGAAATTTTGGGGGACGGGACCAGTAGATTAGATCGATCCTAGTACGCAACTGGTACTTAATTTATCGATTCCGAAAGGATGGAAGGCAAAGTCAACTTCGGAAGAAGTTGAACACAGAATGTAGACAGACGAAATACCTATTTCTATTTCTTTAGTACCCACAAGGGGCTAAACATAGAGGGGACAAACAAGGACAGACATAGTATTAAGTCGATTACATCGACCCCAGTGCGTAACTGGTACTTAATTTATCGACCCTGAAAGGATGAAAGGCAAAGTCGACCTCGGCGGAATTTGAAGGTTGACTTTGCCTTTCATCCTTTCAGGGTCGATAAATTAAGTACCAGTTACGCACTGGGGTCGATGTAATCGACTTAATACCTATGTCTGTCCTTGTTTGTCCCCTCTATGTTTAGCCTCTTGTGGGTAATAAAGAAATAGAAATAGGTATTTCGTCTGTCTTCATTCTGTGTTCAACTTCTACCGAGGTCGACTTTGCCTTCTATCCTTTCGGAATCGATAAATTAAGTACCAGTTGCGTGAAATACCGCTGAGCATTTCGCCCGGCGTGCTAACGTTTCAGCCAGCTCGCCGTCTTTAGAAAGAGAAATTGACCAGCTGATTCGCACATTACAAGTGCAAGCTGTGAGTGGAACACTAAAAATATGCAAAACTTTTCTCAAGTTAAAAATGTGAATTTAAATATATCCCAAAGATGGAGCTTTGTATCTTTGTTGGAAACCGGCTCCCTCCTCGGTGGAAGATTTATAATAATTAAAAAATAGAAGAGACATACATACATACATACATACATACATACATACATACATACATACATACATACATACATATATACATGCATACATATATACATGCATACATACATACATGCATACATACATACATACATACATACATACATACATACATACATGCATACACATATACATGCATACATACATACATGCATACATACATACATACATACATACATACATACATACATACATACATACAAAGAGCTATCGAGAAATCTGCAATTACTCTATCCAGATTACAAATTCAGGTTTATACCTGTAATTGTTGGTGCACTGGGATATGTAACACACTGGATAAATACCAATCTTAAGAAATTAGGCTTCTCAAAACCAGAGAGGCGAAAGCTAATTCGAAAACTACAGATCCAATCCATCACTGGAGCTGTAAAAATCTGTAAAACTTTCCAGTTTATCATTTAAATATATATGATCATGTCTAGATATGCAACTATATGCATAAGAATACATACATGAAGCAAAACATACATATACAAATCTACGCGTATATATATATACATACAAACAAAAAATAATCTGTTGTTGATGTTGAAATTCCAATGAAGGAGTCTTGAGTCTAGGTTAGAAAGCGGCTCTTTCTCTGTTGAAAAGAAATCTTGAAATAAAACTGAACAATAGCATATATACCCTGTTGATGTTGAAATTCCAATGAAGGAGCCTTGGATCTAGGTTAGAAACCGGCTCCTTCTCTAGTGGCAAGAAATCTGGAAATAAAACTGAATAATGACATACATACATGCACACATACATATATGCATACATACATGCATACATACATACTTGCATACATACATACATACTAGCATACATACATACATGCATACATACATACATGCATATATACATACCCTGTTGATGTTGAAATTCCATTGAAGGAGCCGTGGAGCTAAGTTTGACACCGGTTCTTTCTCTATTGGAAAGAAATCTGGAAATAAAACTGAATAATGACACATACATACATAAAAATATGTAAGTATATATATTAGGTTGAGTGAAAATCTTTGCAATATGTTGGTAACTTATTTTCTTTTTTCGTCAAGTTAAAACAAAAAGAGCCTAGCATTCAATGTAGAGGTCATCGTGTTGCACCGTCTGAACCCACCGTTTACTCGGTTTTTGATCCCACGTTGATATCAGTTCTTCCCGTTCAAGGCAAAGAGCTCCTTCACCTCATCTTGCGCCGTGAGCGCAGGGAGTAAGCCATGGATCGGAACAAGTAATAATCAGAGAGCGATATTTCCCGCATAAGCAGTGTTTAAGGAAAGGCCAGCTTCCGGAATCTGTCACCATACATGTGCGTTTAGAACACAAGCTGATGCTCTGCGTCTGTTGCAATTAGGAGGGGATAATTAACAACGATCTCGTTCCGGACGGTCGAATTATCGATACCAACTTGTACTCCAAACAGCTGGATCGCATATATACCATTGTGCAGAAAACTACCCGGCTTTCGTTAACAGGAAGCGAGTACCCCTGCAGCAAGACAACGCAAGACCTCATACCACCCGAACAACCCGGAATATCCTCCTAGGACTTGAAGAAATCGAACTGATACTACATCTAGCATATAGTCCGGACCTAACTCATTCGGATTGTTGCTACTTCCGATACATAGCTCACTTCCTGCCCTCGCGAGGCCTTATCAATCATGAAGAGGTGGAAGATTTGGTGAAGGAATTCTTCGCCTCGAAGGGCAAGAAGTGGTATAAACGTGGAATAAAAAAACAGGCAAAAAGGTGGTTTCAGACGGTGCAACGCGATGATCTCTCTCTCTCTCTCTCTCTCTCTCTCTCTATATATATATATATATATATATATATATATATATATATGTATATATACACACATATATATATAGAGAGAGAGCGAGAGAGAAATATAGATGTATATAGTCGTGTGAATCGAGTCATAAATGCATACACATACATGTATGTATATATATATATATATATATATATATAGATATATATATGTACATACATGCATATATATATATATATATATATATATATATAATCACGCGTTTGTGTATGTAGCGTATGTGTATATGTATGTTTGTAAATGCATGTTTACAAAATGTATGTGTAATTACTTATGCAAATGTGATTCTACGTAGTTAACCTCGTGCAAAGACATGAAACAGACAACATACTAAACACTGTATATCTTAAAGTAAATATATTCTGAACAAAAATACATCAAATGCCATTATCTCGTCACTATTTACTCATTTTCCTCGGGCTTTACCTATTGTTCATGTTATTCATGTTGTTGTTGTTGTTGTTGTTTTTGTTTTATCATCTTCCACTATAATTTTTCGTTATTGTATTTAATTATTTTTTAAACATTTTCCCGAAAGTTTATAACAAGTTTTCATGTTGTTATTAGTTCTCTACGTTGACTATGGTTGTTTTTCGACTTACATAATTCTATGCTGACTTCTCGGAAACTTCCAGAAAATAATAAAAATTATTTTAGTAAATACATTAATAAAATACATGCCTAAAATAAAAATTGTTGAAATGTATGTGTGTGTGTGTTTGTGTGTGTTTTATTTGTTTTCTGTTTTAATTAACAACTCTCAACAAGCTAATATATTTCCTTTCTCTCTGCATATTCCACTCTATCTTTCCGTATTTCTTCGTCTCCTTCCTTTCCTCTTGATTTCTTTCTTTCCTTCATCCTTCATTTCTTTTTTCCAGCCCTTTATATCGTTCTCTCATCACTTCCTTTTGTCTTTCGCTGTTATTATTATTATTATTATTATTATTATTATTATTATTATTATTATTATTATTATTATCATTATTATTATTATTATTATTATTATTATCATCGTTGAGTCGTCGTCGTCGTAGTCATCATCATCATCATCATCGTTGTCGTCGTCGTCATCATCGTTGTTGTCGTCGTCGTCGTCGCTGTTGCTGTTGTTTGAAATGGATTGAATCCTTTCAGGTGAACAGAACCCACATGTGGCGATAAATGGTGTTCGATCAAGCTTGGCAAAATTAATCAGTGGAGTCCCACAAGGCACTATATTAGGTCCATTATTTAGCTTTTTGGCATTATTGACGTCATCAAACACAGCAGCATTTGAATTTTGTTAAATGACTCGAAGCTTTTGAAGATCGTCGACAGAGCAAAAGACCCAACAAATCTCCAATTGGATCTGCTCCCTGTTATCCGATGTTCGGAAATCACAATATGTAGCTAAACGAGAATAAATTTGAATTAATACACTACGGTAAAGAGGCTTCACTTAAGCTACCATACACTCTTCATTCGAGTGCAGACCGCTTGGCATGAAACTCTGCTAGGGATGTCGGAGTAATTGTCAACAACAAGGACTTAAGCTTGAGTGCCCATATAAACAACGAAGTTTCATGGCCCGCAAGACGTGATCATGGATTCTACAGACTTTTCGGTCTTGAGACGCTCCAATCATTATCCTTCTCTCGTCCTCCTTTGCCATTCCCCACCTAGAAAGAAAACTGTTGTTTGCTGTGATCTCCTACCTGAAGCACCCAAGAGATCGATCACAAGAAAAATAGATGGCATGACATATCTACATTATTGAATTTAGAGACTCAAATGTTGTTCCCTCCAACGCCACCGTGAGCACTATATCATGTACATGGTGTGGAAAATATTCCAACAGCATTGCTCAAATGATGTTGGCATCAAATATAAAATTCACTTAAGGCCTGATCCCCGTCCGTCCTCTACAAAAGTCATGCTGGCTTCACTTTACCTCAACTGACCCTGCTCTCTTTAACATTATGCGAAGATACACAAGCAATGAAAATGTTCCTGGACAAATATCTCCAACAAATACCAGATAAATCACCTACACCCGAATATTTCATAGTTAATACTAACTTTTGTATCTTAGTATGAAAGAGTGTCCTCTGATCAGTGAGCAACTAAACAAACTTTGAAGCCCTAATCCTCCATCGGACGCCACAGAGCCATAGTGAAATGTTCCAGTAGAAGGCGCTGAGAAAAAGGACATGAGATTGATGATGCAGGATAGAATGCCTAGTCATTTTTGAGAGAGTGAAATATATCATTATTCCTGCTTATTTTCACTGTAGAAGATAGCAGAAATTCACCTAAGGACCAGGTCTTAGGTGAATTTTATAGTTGATGCCAACATCATTTGAGCAATGCTCTTGGAATATTTTCTACATCATGTACATGATATAGTGCTCACGGTGGCGTTAGAGGGAATCAAATTTGAGTCTCTAGATTCAATAATGTAGACAACGAAAATAATACAAAGCAACAGCAAAAGGAACAACAAACTTAGTTTCTAGACGATCACCAGTCAAAACTCTGAGGATGGCAAAATATACATCGTTAGGATCATATCTGTTTACCACACCTTCATCGTGCAACGGAAGAAAAAATTACAAATAAAAAATTCCAAGCACTGGTGGGAATACGAAGAGGGAAAAGAGAAGACAGTTACAAAAAAAAAAGGACACAAAATAAAACAATGAAAATGGGTGAGGTAAAACAATTTCTTCTAATAAAATCTCTCTCGAAATCTCAACGAAATCTCTCTCAGGAAATGACGAAAAAAATAAAGAGAACGTAATTGAAGGGTGATTCACCGTTCTTCGAAAATCAAACAAACCGTTAATTGAGATAAGTACGTATCTGTGGTGCCACTGATCATCCCCAAAAGTTAGGATGGCACTAAAACAATCAGGTTCAGAATATAAACAACATACAAAAATTACATTACTTGTAAAATGAAAATCAAGACATTAAGGCTTACTTAAATGAGAATTCTTTCAAGGTGTCTGAAAATAATCCTTAAGGGTGCGTTCGTTTGCACTCAAAAGTAATTTTAGAAATTGAAAATTTAAAAGAGTTGCCGAGTGTCCTTACTGAACTTAACGGGAAAATCAGTATCACTGAATGGTTAAGGAGTTTTCGTCGCAATCACAAGGTCCGGGGATCGATTTCTAAAGTCGAGAGTCGACTTTGTGAGGGAAACTGTATAGATTGTACCCGTAATTCAAATATGTAGCCTTATCCTATACTCCATTATGCTGGTTCTGCCTTACAATAACTTTAATGCCATACGTGTCTATGGAATGTTCAACCATTTAAACGGTAATTCAGGAGTAGATAGTTCATTTGATCGAATAAAAGATTCCTCTCTGTCGAAAGATAGACATCTCCCGCCACAACACACCACTAAACACCAGCACTTTTATTCAATATTTTACCAGTTTTCTTTATAAATTGTCTACCAATGGTGAAGTAAGACTACAATCATATACGATGAACACTAGAAATTACATGGTGATATTTGTTCCACGTTTTCCATTTTTCTGATTCAGTGTTCACTAATTATATTTCTAGATGGTCTGTTACAGTTTATTGACACTGAACATTACAAGGTTTTCTTTTCCGTGCTTTTGTTCGTATTCACATGGAATTCATTCACTTTAATTTTTACCGACACAGACTGATACCCGGTATTCTTATAATTTAGTTATATATTTTTGTCCTCTTTGCTAATGTCTGTTACGAATTGTCGCGCTGACCAGTGTGTAATGAATATATGCTGTCTGTATACTATAGCGTTTGCTCTTGGAAGAATAGAATAATAGAGTTAAGGCGAAATAGTGAATAATTATGACGAAGTTACATAGCTTCGTGTCCAAACGTATATTGAACATACATTTTTAAAAAAATAATCTTGCGCATACACATAAATATACAAAAATTGAAGCAGACACATACATCTCTCTCTCTCTCTCTCTATCTATCTATCTCTATCTATCTATCTATCTATCTATCTATCTATCTATCTATCTATCTATCTATCTATCTATCTATCTATCTTTAGCGAAATTTGTAAAATAATTGAAGCACATGATAAACGACCTAAAATATTCTAAATATACTAACCCATTCCAAAAAGAACTCTCTGAAACCATATCAAAAATATGTTCCTCACAATATATGCATGTATTTTTCTGATAAAACTAGGAACCACTATGCATTACCTATCGAAGCGTAATAATTTAATACAAAAAACCTTAACACTAGTTACAAAACACGCACACTCAAAGGATATTAATAAAACACATAAATTGATAAAGTATTTGGACCTACTCAACAGAATTGAACCATCCGCTTCGAGAACACCACGTTTTATACTGAAGGACCATAAGCCCAACTTTCAAGATAAACCTTCAATTCGGTTGATATGTCCCACAAAATCAAATTTAGGCAAGATCAGTTAAGCAATTCTAGATAGAGTATTACCCCGAACTAAAGAAAAAGTAGAGATCTCCCTCTGGAACTCTACCGGTGACGTAATTACCTAGTTTCATTCCCTCAAGGACAAACATCATATTAATTTCATCCAATTCGATATCTCAGATTATTACGCTTCAATAGCACCCGAATTACTGGGTGAAGCATTATTATTTCCCCCAAAACTACACAACCATTTCTGCATCTCTTGTAGACATATTCCTGGCTGCTAGAAAAACCCTTATAAGCTTTAATGATAAAATTTGGACCCGTAATACTAACTCTGACCTTTTTGACATAACAATGGGATCCTCGGATTCAGCCCAATTAACCGAACTTGTGGGACTATTTCGAAAATTAAGCAACACTTCCCTAACATCTCCGGGGGCCTCTGTAGAGATGACGCGCTTTAGGCAAATAAAAATTTGTTCTGCCTGAGGATTGAACGTATAAACAGAGATTTACTAAAATTCTTTTAAAATTATAATTTAAATATAGTGTTTGAAATAAATCATTTTTTAAACGTTACACTTAATCTTAAAAGTAATCTCCACTATCCATATAGAAAACGAAATCAAACACGCCAGTACAAAAACGTTCTTTCTAATCATCCTAGATCAACCCTCGATGGTATGGTAACGGCTATCTCAATTAGAATCTCATACTTATCAGCGAATGGGGAGATATTTAACACTCACGCTCCGTATTATAACCAAGTCTCAAAGTTAAGTGATTTTACAGTAGAAATAATTTACACATTATTTACATTTAACGGATATTTGTCCTGATCTTGTTTGTTGTTAACACACCTTTCCTAAGGTGTTTTTCGATGTTCTTCTTCTTCTTCTTCTTCTTCTTCTTCTTCTTCTTCTTCTTCTTCTTCTTCTTCTTATTATTATTATTATTATTATTATTATTATTATTATTATTATTATTATTATTCAGGTCACTGCCTGGAATCAAACTCGGAATCTTGGGTTTAGTAGCCCGCGTTCTTAACCACTACGCTATATGCCCGTGAGCATATGGCGTAGTGGTTAAGACCAAAATTGCAAATATCTTGAATGGAACTGGCTCACAATCTAGTAATACGACCTCCAATTTAGGTAAACCAATTAAAAACACTGTATGAATAAGGACCGAATTGATAACATGGCATTTAGGAATTCACATAAATATAAACCCTATATCCCCAACCAATCTAATCCGACCAAAAATTCGAAATCTAGGAAACATGAAATTATATGGTTTGCCCAGCCTTTCTCTCTTCTGGTCAAACCATCACCCAATATTTTTTTTAAGGAACATTTTCCGAAAAATCATAAATATTATCCTATTTTTAATAAATCATCTGTGAAACTGTCGTACTCTACTACTCTGAATTTTGGTTCGATCATAGCTTCCACCAATAGATCTAAACTCAGCCTTAAGAAATTTACCCACACAAATCTTTATAATGAACTCCATAATCCCCAAACTGACACTAACTCTAACGAAAACATTACACCATGTCAACCTCATACAGTCGGGAATAACTTAACACCTAATAACCGCAAAATTAATACCGATGCGTGGGGAAAACATGTAATTGTCGACTAAAGGGATCGTGTCCGTTATCCGGTTCCTGTTTACGTAATAACATAGTATATAGGTGCTTTGAAGAAATCCCTGCTTCGCAGAGGGTAAGGGTTTGCATGGTTAGTTAGTTAGTTAGTTAGTTAATTTGGCTCAAAAGCAAATAGCAAGACCATGTAGGGGGACATGGAGTTAAGTACAGGGTGGTGTTCATGTAAAGAGTTCAGGCCACTTGAGGTCCAGGGAGGCTTTGAACAAAGCGGTCGTCGGCATCTTCACCATCTCGTCTGGCAGCTTGTTCCACGGATCCGCAACCCGGACGGAGAAAGCTCCTCTCCTTCGATTGAGATGAAATCGTCGCAGGTAGAGCTTTTCGGAATGACCCCGCAGCCGACGCTCCGGAGCAGGAGTGAAGAACAGATCTTTCGAGAGGTTACACTTCCCGCTTATGATGTTGTGGGCGAGAATGAGATCACCACGGCGGCGGCGTTTTTCAAGAGAATAAAGGTCGAGCGTCCTCAGCCTTTCTTCGTAGGACAAATTTTTGAGACCATGAACCATGCGGGTAGCCAGCCTCTGGACTCTTTCGAGATGCTGTATGTCTTTGAGGAGATAAGGAGAAGAGGCTTGAATCCCATACTCCAATATGGGTCTCACCAGCGTGACATAGAGTGGTAGGAATATGGCTGCTGTGAGCATTCCGAATGACCATCGAATCAAAAACAGAATTCCGCGCGCTTTGTTGGCAGCATGGACGCACTGGGCCGAAGGCGAAAAGGAGGAATCCACCAAGATACCCAGGTCCTTTACCTGATCGGTCCTCTCCAGCAGCAGACGACCCGGCTCGAAATCAAGTTGAGTTGCAGGAGTAGAGCCGACAGGCAGATGACAGCACTTTGACACGTTCAGACACAGGTCCCAATCGTTAGACCACTTCCAAATTTGGTGGAGGCATCGACGAAGATCCTCTATACTACCGCGAGGAGCGACCAGTTTGATATCGTCGGCAAATAGAAGGGTGTGTTGCGTGAGGTCGTCGGGCAAGTCATTTATGAAGACTAAGAACAACAAGGGCCCAATAACTGAACCTTGAGGCACGCCACTGCTCGCACCGGAGACGTCGGACCGCGAACCATTAACTTGAACTTGGAAGGAGCGATCTGAGAGGAAGGCACCAACCCATCGTACAATATCCGGATGGAAACTATATGCTTGAAGCTTGACAAGTAGTAGGCGGTGGTTTACCGAGTCAAAAGCTTTGGCAAAGTCCAATAAAACGATGTCAACAGCATCACTATCATCGAGGATGCGCGTCACCAATTCTTCCATTACTAGTAAGTTGGTCAAGTATGATCTCTTCGGCACGAAGCCGTGTTGGGAATCAGTGATCGAGGCTGTGTTTAGGAGGTGGAGCATCATACTTTTCTTAAGGATGGTTTCGAACATCTTGCTGATTATTGATGTAAAGGAAACCGGTCGGTAGTTAAGAGGGTCTTCGCGGCTCCCTTTCTTGAAAATTGGGCAGATTATCGCTGTTCTCCAGTCTGCAAGTATAACACCCGTCGCCAATGACATATTTAATAGTCGTGTTAAAGGCTCGCAGATGACCGGAGCCAACGCTTGATAACCCGTGGGTGTATACCGTCAGGGCCGTGACCCTGTTGACATCGAGGCCTTGAATAACACGTTTGACTTCGTCCCGCGTGATGACCAATCGAAGCATTGGAGGTACCGATCTATCAAATGGAGGGGGTTCACGACCATCATCTTGTTTGAAAATAGTTGAAAAAGCCTCGGCAAATAATTGACTCTGTTGATAAGGGTCCTCAATCGATACGCCTGTTGAGTCTACCAACGTTGCAATCTGGTTGTTCAAGCGGGAATTCCGCTGGACATGGGCAAAGAAGGTTTTTGGATTGCTACTGGCATTTGCCGCGATTTGTATTCATACCTGAAGCGTTCTTTCTTTTCAATTTTCACGGCTCGGTCTCGTTGAGTTTTGTACACCTCAAAGCTGCAGTCGAATCCAGATTTTTGAATTCAGCCCAAGCAATATCTCTGAGTCGACGTTCTCGTTTAACCTTCTTCGTCACCCAGGGCTTGTGTTTCTTCCTCTTGGGAAGCTCAACGGGAACTGCCTGGTCAGTCAAACAGATTACATGTGCTTTGAGGGATGACCATAGTTCGTCAACTGAGGACAACGTCATCAGGGATCGCCAGTCCAGAAGCGCGGAAGCCTCGGTTAGAATTTCAAGATTAATTGCAGAGAAGACTCTACGTGGCAGCGAAGTAATCGTGGGCGTAGAAAAAGTTGTGTGCATGACGAACTTCAGGACCGCATGATCACTCTTGGCAAGAGGGGCGCACACAGATACGTCTGACACTGATCTTGGATAGCGGGAGAATAGGAAGCACTGTAGACTTTAAACATCGATATAGGGCTCATTTGAACTATTTTACTAACGTAAAATACAAATCTTCTTCAACGCTAGCTTCGTATATACAAGAACTTAAACTAAAAAAACATACAATACTCATTATCTTGGTCAGTACTAACAGAAGCACACCATACAATACAATTACGCGTGTATGACAATTGTGTATTAGAGAGTCCATGAATATCCTTCGCCGATATGGGCCTACATCATTAAATAAGTTGTTGGATGTTATATTTCCCTGTAACCATAGATATCGTTCAACATTTAAATATTTTGGTAAACCTAAATGAATTAACCATTTAAATTTTTAATTATCTTCAGTTCCATTAACCCTAAACTCCTGCCATCCTCTAACTTCATAATTGACCAATTATTACCTGCTTAACATTTATAACATTCCCTAAATTACATTTCCCATAATTCCTGTTATAACATTTCCTCCTCCTGTTAACTGCATCTCCCTCTATAACTAAACCTCATTCTACCCAGTACAACTTAGCATGAGATGTAGAATCCTGAATCAGATACTCAGTGATGAAGGGGACAGTATCCAGTTTGGGAATGAAAACATTCTTAAAATCTATGGATTACTGTACCCCTGAAACGACAGTAAGAAGATTACCATCAACATTTTACCTTAACGATATTACTTATTCTTTCGTATTATTTACATTTGTTTTTGAAATATTCCAACCTCAACGCCACGATATTATTTTATACGCACCTCGGAAGACTTTAGTTTATTCATTTTTTGTAAGGGCATACTTTTATTCTTAATAAAGTTTACAACACCGTTTAACCTATTTACACACATCTATCTATATATGTATATTAGATTTTTATATATTTGTGTATCCATGAATTTTTAGTAGATTGATATGCATGGATCAATTGCAGTATATATGTATAAATAAATTGTCCAACCTATCTGAAATTCTCCTTAATTTTCTTTTTATACCTTTGCGTGTATATGCATACATGGCCACAGTCAAATGACTGAAACAAGTAAAAGAGTAAAGAGTAAAAGAGTATATGTATATATACATATATATATTTGTGTGTGTCGATGTGTGTATTA
>NC_042998.1:114221169-114236169 GCF_006345805.1 Octopus sinensis
TCCAATGTTTCAATCATGTCGTTGCAGAATCGGCATTTTGGGTCTGCTCCATTTTTCATCACATTGGCCTGGTAGTTCCGGGTTAATAGGTTTTGATCTTGAGCAGCCAGGATGAAACCTTCGCTCTCTGCTTTTAGCCCTGAGCTCCGCAGCCACTGATGGGTTTGCTTCTGGTCAACATCAGCTTGTTTGCTGCGGGTCACATATTTGCCGTGCAGAGGTTTCTCCTCCCCCACCTATCAGCCAATTGCTCGTGCGCTTTTTTCATTGCCATCATTTTCACCTTCTTTGCAACATAGTTGTGCCGTACTTCCCTCGGGTTGTTCAGTTTGGGTATCCTGCACGAGATCAATAGCATTTTTTTGCTTTCCTTGATGATAGAATGAATCTTCTTTCGTCTCTCGTGATTTTCCACGAGCTTTAGCATCCAGTCATTCGATATTTCGAGATATTTGGCCAGTCCAATTGTGGTTGTTTTGTAAGCTAGTTCAAATTGGATCAGGCCTCGACCTCCTTGGGCTCTGGGAAGGTAAAGGCGATCTACGTCTGCCTTTGGGTGGTGCATCCTATTACAACTCAGCAGCTTGCGTATTTTTCTATCTATATTCTTTACTTCACTCATATTCCAGTTCAACACATTGTAGCTATAAGTAACAACTGGAACTGCTAAGGAATTTATAGCTAACACCTTGTTACGTGCATTTAGTTGAGATTTCAGGACTGCACGAACTCTCCTATAACATTCCTTCCTGATTTTCTCTTTCATGCTTGCATGCTGAATACCAGAGCCTTCATTTATCCCTAAATATTTGTATGTCTGTTCTTGCTCAAGCTCTCTTATGACTGTGTCAACATCTAACACGACTGAATTTGTGGTCTTCACTTTCCCTTTCTGGAAAGTGGTCTTGCACACTTCTCAAGTCCAAACTCCATCCCGATGTCATCGCTGAATGCTTCACGGTGCGCAATAGGCCTTCAAGTTCATTATTGTCTTACCATAAAGTTTTAAGTCATCCATATAAAATAGATGGCTTATTTTTTTATTGGCAATTTTATACCCATACTCTGTTCTGTTTAATTCACTTGTAAGGGGTTTAGGGCTATGCAGAATATTAAAGGTGAAAGTGAGTCACCTTGAAAAATTCCACAGTTGATGTTTATATTTTCTGAGGCAAGTACTCCATTAGAGTGGTATAATTGGAGATTCGTATTCCACAACGACATATTGTGCTTCAGGAAGTTTGAAATCACAGGGGAAATTTTGAAGATGTCCAGCGATCTCAAGATCCATGGATGCGGTATACTGTCGAAGGGCTTTTTATAGTCAATCCATGCGGTGCTGAGATTTCTGCGCTTGTTGTGACAGTTCTCAAGGATCATACGATTGATTATTATTATTATTATTATTGTTATTATTATTATTATTATTATATTATTATATTATTATTATTATTATTATTATTATCATTACCCTCATCGTATATGTGTGTGTCTTTGTGTTCGTGTCCCTCACCACAGCATGACAACCAATGTTAATTTGTTTACGGTTCCTTTTAAGATAGCGGGCTGATATATATAAATATACCTTATGTACAAGACATCACCAACAAGCGAAAAAACACGTAAACAACGAAAGGTAAGTACGGGACAAAATATCAAAAGAAGTCGAGCACCTTCTCAGTTGTCGACTGTTTATTACTCCCTATTTCAAGCTTTCAACGACAATATAGGAAAACTGTATAAGAAAGCAGCATCTAGAAATTTATAAAATATAAAATTTGTGGAGAGTTAGAGCTTCGAACAAACAGCAAAAGAGTGGACGTACAGAGTAAGAAATTGATGAAGGACAAACATTAAGGGCTGTTAGGCCAAAACAGTCGACAACTGATGAGGAGTATTTTTCGTATTTTTCACTCTTTGTTGATGTCCTGTTGTTACTTTGTCTATTTTTGGTGTTTGTCCCTGTATTTATCTCTCATGTTTCTACATGTTTTTCGCTCGTTGGTGAGGCTTGTACTTAATGTGTATTTTAAATTTGTTTATAATCGAATGCCACGCAGCTTTGTCCACAGTAAGTTTCCTACACACACACACACACATGCACACATCTACAGGGTGGACCAAAAGTCACGTGACAGTAAATCAGAACCATAAAATTCCAAGATTAAAACAAAAATAATATTTTATACGAGACTTCGCAAATAAATAAACAAATGTTGAAAAAAAAAACAGTGATTTTAACTCACAACATTCAATTGTGAAATATTCATAACTTGAATGAAGAAATAAAATTAAATATTAAGTATTTATGCAATTTTGATTTACTGTACGGTGACTTTTGGACAAACCTGTTCATATAAACCAGCTAGTGGAGATGTCCTCTTGGGGTTAAAATAAACGTCGTTTCTGTCTTAGTAGGAGCTTTCTCACATGTTTTACAACCTTACGAATTGTTATTAAAACATTTGTGTCAACAATCGAATATGGACGTTGTACTTCTTTAAACATGACTTCCAGCAAAGCTGACCATGAAGCAGTGAGAACAATGCTTGTACGACATCTTAAACAAGAGAAATCGAGTTATTGCAGTTAAAGGTGATTTTCAAACGACACAATAATTCCACGTACAGGGGCAGACAGAGACACCATTTCAGATCTCCCTCACTTGACAGTATGTGACAGCTAAAAAAGGTGGCTCATGAGCTATCGACGCTGATTTCACGAAATTTGAACTTAGAACGCACGAGCAAATAACGGTGAATAGACTGAATCAACGTGAAGTGAAGTTCTTTGTCATAGGCAATACGAGTCGGTTGGTCTAGGAATCGAAAGCACGATTTTATGCTCATAAACCCAAAGAAAACATACACCTTTAATATGTGTGTGAGAGAGTGTGTGCGTGTATAAGTACATGCATAAATCATATATAATATATATATATATCTATATATATATATATATATATATATATATATATATATATATATATTCATACATACATTCATGCATACATACACACACACGTATACACTCAGCCGTACAGAAACGTACACATATCTGTGTTAGTGTTAATGATTTTTTTCTAATTTTACACCACTAAAAAGATGTTGGATACAGTATTTCTTATATCGGTATTAAGTTTAAGTCTATCTGCCGGAATGAAATAATCGACTGCTCACCCAGTGTCAGCAATGTGCATAAATGCATGCATACATACATGTACATAATATATATATATATATATATATATATATTATATATATATATATATATATATATATATATATAATAATATATATATGTGTGTGATATATATGGAGAGTTATGTATGTGAGTATGCATATATATATATATATATGTATATACAATAAACGTAGCAAATTGTGTAACACAAAATTAATTATACAATATGTGGAATTTTTTCGTACGAAGCAAAAACATAAATATATTTAAGTTTGGTCAGTTCTGATTTCGTTTATACAAAATACGTTTTTTTAATCTTTTCCAAAAAAAAAAAACCTTCATTTTACTTTAGTGCAGTTTCTGCGTGTTTGATCTGAACTGGTATGTATTTCCTCAAATAAATTGCAGGAGATTGAAAACACGTTAAGAAATAGCAAAAAAATTATTGGAATCACTTGAAAGTGATTCAGATAAAAAATACTTCAACCTGCCAGAAAACCCCCAACAGTGAGCAAAATAGTTCTGCCAGCTTCTGTGAAATTCTGTGAAACTTCGAATCTTTATGTGTGTGTCGGGGGTAAGAGGGGTAGGTGCTAGGAAAAATAGAGAGAGAAAGGGAGTGAGAGTGAATTAGAAAGAGAGAGATGGGGGCAGACTTCCATAAACAGACAGGCAGAAAGAAACAATATCGACCATAGAATTACAGAAGTACAAAAGATAAATACACAAATAAAAATACATACATAAATACAGACGAATATATATATATATATATATATATATATATATGTATTATGTGTGTGTGATATATATATATATATATATATATATATACACCTGGTCAGAGATTTATTATTGCTTATATATATATATATATATAGTCATCCACACACACACACATACACACACACACACACACACACACACACACACACACACACACACATACATACATACATAAATAGAGAGAGAGAGAGTACAGATGACAGATTGGTCGGTAAATAAGAACATATATATTGAAATCGATGGATTGATAGATAGAAATGCATGAAGTTGTCGAGTCTCTAATGTGTCAGTGTATATACACAGCAATATATGTGTGTGTCTCTCTCTCTATATATATATGCCTGTGTGTGTGTGTTTACACATATCTTTTCATATCTATATACATGTATGTATATTCATATATATACGCTTATGTATATATATGTGTGTGTGTAAGTATGTGTGTATATTTGTTTGTGTGCGTTTGCGTGTGTGTGTGTGTAGGAGAAAAAAAGGGGTTAAAGTGACATCAGGGGAAAGAAAAACGTACGAACACATGTGTGAAGGGAAGGGGGAATAGGACTTCGCAATATTGAGAACTGAGTTATGTAATTGATTGAAAGCCGAAACCTTAGATATTATTACTTATATTTTCTCGTTTCGGACTTTAAGACGACGATTTAGAAAAATGAAACATAAAATCTATCATGTAATGAATATAAAGAATATATGTTTGAATATCATAACGATAAGATTTATGGGTTACGCTTCCAAGATATTTACAACGCAAATAGCGTTAAGTATAGGGTTCTTATGAATCAAGTGCATTGATCGGTTAAAGAACCAAGCATTTGCAACTTTTATGTTGATAACCGGATTACAGCATATGATGTTTCTTAGGTTTGCGAATATCAAAACGTGTTGTCAGGTGGTAAGCTAGTAGACTCGTCCGCACGCCGGGCAAAAAGCTTAGAGACAATTCGTCTCGCTTTACATTCTTCTATGAAACTCCACCGTGGTCGACTCCGTCTTTCATCCCTTCAAGGTTGATAAAATAAGTACCAGCCAAGAACTGGGATCGATGCAATCGGCTAACACCCTCCTCCAGAATCTCACCAGAAAGGAATATTAAAGCGTGTTGTATATTGTATATTATCAGTAACACTATTAATATAAATAACCTTATAATTGTTTCCTCTATAGGCTCAAGTCCTGAAGCGTTGTGGGAAGCGACTACTCGATTACATCGATCCCAATTCTTGTGACTGGTAAATAACCTATCGACCTCGAAAGGATGAAAGATGAAATTGACCCCGACGGAAATTGAACCCAGAACGTAAAGAGTCGGAAAAATGTCGCTAAGTATATTTTTTTGTATTCGATTCCTTCAACTCGCCAGCTTTTGACCTGAAATATAAAGAAGATATTACGTTTATAAAAACGCAGAATTACATTTATAGACTATAACTGCGAGCAGTAAATATGTTTCTTATTCATATATGATAAAAAATTAAGCTTTAAGAATAGGGTAAATTAATTGGTGTCATAATTAAAGGTAATATCCAAAACTTTATCTATACTAAGATTAATTATTTTCAAAATATTTCCTTCTATAAGTGTAGCCCTCTGTCTCTATATCTCATATAATCTTTTTTATGCGTAGGGCGGCGAGCTGGCAGAATCTTTAACACGCCTGGCGAAATGCTTAGCGCTATTTGGTCTGCCGTTACGTTCTGAGTTCAAATTCCGCCGAGGTCAACTTTGCCTTTCATCCTTCGGGTCGATTAAATAAGTACCAGTTACACACGGATGTCAATGTAATCGACTTAATCCCTTTGTTTTTCCCCTCTATGTTTAGCCTCCTTGCGGGCAATAAAGAAATAAATATTTTATACGTGTGTGAGTACATAAGATTCTTTTGTTCCATCTCTTCAAAACACTGTTTGATAAATTATTCAAACATTTCCATTGTATGCTTATACGTCATCCTTCGTCCAACCTATGGTGGGTCGGAATTCCATTGATAATCCCTTTCCACACCACACGATCCTGCATCACTCTGTTCAGATCTCTGATATCCAGCCCTGAGTTCCAAGATATAGTATCTGGAAATGTCAGTTTCCCGGAGAAAATACTTCCAGAGGGATGCCATAGGAGCAGGGATAAGATAACCTTTTTCTCTGCTCGATGACAGCGGCCAGCAAATTGTAGCTGTTTCTGCTTTAGCTTGAGGGATATTAGTATCAGATTTCCGTTGACGTTACTAAGCGTTGGGTGTGATCTCCAACTGATGATCTGTATCTTTCTGAGCAGGTTGGTATATGTTCCATCTAGTAGTTTTTCTAAGAGAGCCGATAAGGTCCAGGTCTCTGATACGTAGAGAAGGTCCGGGTCAATCAGTGTCCTAAATATTTAAACTTTTAACGTGGGTGGAAGGTTTGAGTGCCAGATATTATCAAGTCTGCTACATGCACCCCAAGCAAAAGCTTTGCGGATTCGAAAGTCCTTTTGAGAGTCTATGTGTGATCCAAGATATTTGAAGTCGTCAACGTTTTTGATTGATATATTATATTACCTTTCTGTCTTCGACACAGAAATACTAACAAGAAGGTCAGAAAAGATTCTAGAAGTTTTGACTTTTATCAAATTCTACTTATATGCTGTATATATATATATAATAATATATATATATACGTATGTATGTATGTTTGTTTGTGTCTATGTATATACACAAACGAGGGGTTTCTGAAAAGTTCCTTGCTTTAACGGTGTCGCGAAAGGCATGGTCGGAGATCCAGCTTTCTGAATTATTTTACAGGTCTCAGAAAAAGTGAAGGGCTGCTGCAATAAGTGTGTGAATCTGAAGAGAGGAACATGTTGAACAAAAATCGTAATAAACTGATCTAACAGAACCTGTATTTTCTTTTACCCAAAGTCAAGAGCTTTCAGAAGACCCTCATACACACACACACACACACACACATATTATATATATGTATATGTATATATATATATATGTGTGTGTGTGTGTGTATGTATGTAAGTATACAGAGACGTTTTTATTCTCAATCACCCTGTTGAGATTAGTATTCTTATAAACTTGTTGATACCCTACTGTTGAGCTAATCGACAAAATTCACACCATTAAAACTTTGTGCTAAATACTACCAAATAGAACTGTTCATCGATAACTCAGTTTTACTTTTAGATGACATTTCGCTTTGATCTAACGTTCTTTCTTTCGTTTATTTTCTACATATCTCCCTATCACAATTTCTGGTTGTTATTCTTTATTTTCTTTTCGGTTTTCATATCATGTGTTCTCCCTACTTATTTAAAATTGTTTCATCCGTGGTACAGCTATTTCCAAATTACTTTCGATATAACTCATGGCATTATAAGAGTAGATATACATATATAAAAAAAACTGTTGTAATATGTTGTAATTCCAACCCCCTGCTATATAAATATAAATTTACGTAAGGATAAAAAAATCACATATATAATATGATATATACATACATGCATATACACAAACATAAACACACATAACATATATAAAAAATATATATGTGTGTGCATGTGTGTATATGTATGTATGTATGTATGTATGTATGTATGTATGTATGTATGTATGTATGTATGCATGTATGTATGTATGTATATTTGGCATCTCCGACGAAAAGGAAAAAAACATGATAAAAATGGAGAGAAATCTCTTTAACTGTTCGTGATCTGTTTTCTATCTAAATGCTCAAATAGAGACGTTAGAAAACATTACGAAAGAAGATCATGTTACAAAGCTTGTGATAAAAATGGAAGAACTATTTCTCAAATGCATTCCAAAATAGCGTTGGTTTTAGAAATGCAATATCAGCTTTGTGTAGTGAAGGAGAAAATAAAGAATCCAGTATGTAATTATCATATATATTCTATGTATGTATATATATATATATCTATATATATATATATATATATGTATATATATATAATATCTATGTCTATATCTTTATATATATATATATATGATATGCAAAGAGGATACAGGTATTTCTCTGTGATTAATATTTGTGGAACAAACACGTGGCTCTGGGTTCAATCCAATAACGTGGTTTGGCCTTCGGGAGTAAAATTCTGTTGTATGGAAATTGTAGAAACCTGTTAAATGAATTTCCCTGTTATTAGTGAAGTGGGTTGCCTTACCCCGCTCGATTTAATAACATATTTTAAATAAATGTGCCTTAACAAAGGTTTTTCAGGAGCGTTAAACCAGACCCTGCTCTGCTGAGCGAGAATATCAAAAGGCCAAAAACTTTCGAACCGTAATTATTCGGATTTTTCGCTTCGTCAAAGGAATCCAGGACCATATTACGTAACGCATCCTTTTCTAGGGTGCTATATGGGTGAGATATGGATCCCGTTTCTAATAGATCATGCAAACACTTAGAGGATCTCTCGTTAGCTTGTGACTACATATAGTTGATAACTTTAGTTGTAAATTTGTCAAGCGAATGGATTATCATCTAGCCTTCTCTATCATAATTCTGAAGAGATCGAATAGACTTACGATGAAAGGCACACAACCCATGATAATCCCATTTTTATGTATATATGTATATATGTATGCATATATGTATGTATGTCTGTATATATAGCATATATATATGTATGTATGTGTGTGTTTGTGTGTGAGGGGCCCTGGTCTTTGATACGGCATCTCTCAAGGATAAGTCTAACTCATATAAAGCCTACTGCTCTACTGAGCCGAATATCTTACACTTTGTGTCTTGGCTTCTTGGTATTGCTAGTAAGAGTCATTGTGGTGTTGTGCAAGCTGCACTCGACTTCAAACAATTGCACAGTTATTGTTGACACTTACCTATCAACAATGGTCGTGCTCGTCTAGCGAGTAGATAGCCACCCTCATCATAAATTATAATCTTGCATACAATCTAAATCTGCGATTATTTGATACTCTTTGTCTATGGAGAATTTCAAATGGAATTTCAGATGAGATGTCTAAGGATTAACTCTATGTAAAAAGTACCCTTGTATAAGTTTTGCTGACGTTAATCTTAAAGACTTGATTTTTTGTTATATAGACCGAAGTCAGCTTCCATTCTCGAAACAGACTGGCACAAGTTGGAAACAAGTTCAGCTTGTAAATAGGGATGTCTTTTGTTTCTTCGATATTAATTAGATAGCTTGGTAGGTTACGATGCGCGTGCTTTATGGACCCTGGGACAATTTTCAGGTTAGTGGGATTTTGAACATAGAACGTAAAGAGTCGCAACATAAAACACATTACACATGCTCAATCTCAGAAAGGCAAGTACACGCAACAAACACCTACTCGTACACTCATGCTCTCGGATAGAAAGACAACAGGAGTGAACACACACACAAACACAGACACACACACGCACACACATAGAGCTAAGTATAAACTTATGCACACACCTATATATACACATAAACACATATATCCACAGATGTATATATACATATATACACACACACATAATACATATATTGGTATCTATCTATATATCTGTCTATACGTATACATACATACATACATACACATACATATGTATATATATATACATGTACTAACATGTGTTATATATGTATATACAAACACTTACACTACATATAGACAGGAAAGTGAGAAAGGTATACACGTGTGTGAGTGTGTGTGTGTTTGTGTATGTGTGTATGTGTGTGTATGTATGTGTGTTTGTGCGTGTGTGCGTATGTCCATGTATATATGTGTGTGTGTGTGTGTGTGTATCTGTGAATGAACAGTAAGCCAAAGGATGAAGAGCTACAAATGACCTAAAAACTTACAACCAGACACACAAATAGAGGCTAAAAATCTGATTTATAATACTGAAAAGAAAACAGACAAGAAAGAGAGAACGTATGAAAGATTATGTCCGTAAATGACTTGATGATGCTATTTTGAAGAAGATTTACTGAAAAGGTAAGTTTATCTCGCCTGATTGCAAAACGGTAACGACGTACCTCATTGAACTTAGCAGATTCTATTGATTCAATGATTCAATGACAAGAAATGAGCAGAGGCTGCGTGAGTTCGGTGTGGAAAGGTGGGGATGAATGTGTTTGTATGTGTGTGCATGTATATATATATAATAAGTGTGTGTGCGTGTGTATATATGCATTATGTATGTATGTGTGCACGTGTGCGTGTGTGTACACACATATATTTGTAAGTGCATACGTATACATGGATACTTGTATATACCTATATATATATATATACTTGTATATATATATATATATTATATAAGTATAAGTATATATCTCTTTCTCTCTCTCTCTCTCTCTCTCTATATATATATATATATATATATATAAATGTATATATATATATATTATATATATATATATATATATATATATATATACATACACATACATTCCCTCTGTCGTTAGTAGAGCCTTGCTTCCAGGAAATCACTGCTCCCTTTAATACGTGGCGATCGTCTACCTAATGTTCCCAATCAAATTGTTTAATTTCCCGCCTTCTTCAGAAAAGAAGTCCGAACCGCTTTGTTGCTTTGTCGTCTCCAGCCGAAGATTCGCTGACAAATTGTGGAAAGCCAAAGTCATAATCGAATACAACCATTCAATGATAAATGTTAAGGCTTTTGTTTGTTTTTCTATAGGTTTAACATACTGTTTTTACATTTTTTTTTTAATCTCCTTTCCTCTAGTTGCTTCCTCCAACAATATGTCCTTATATCTCTCCGATCTTTCTGTGTCTAACTTTCTCTATTTCTGTTATATTATTTCTTCAGCGTCCTCATTTCTTTCTAAATGTCTCTTCTATTCATCAACTCCTATCATACGAGGGATTAGTTTTTTTTTGTTTCGTCTTAATCTATCAACATTTACCCATCTCCCATTCTATACATCACTTCTTTTCATTTATACGTATCCTTCACATCTCCCTCCTCTATCTGTCTTCCACAAACACATACAAAAATATACACATA
This sequence comes from Octopus sinensis, assembly GCF_006345805.1. Lineage (NCBI taxonomy): Eukaryota > Metazoa > Mollusca > Cephalopoda > Octopoda > Octopodidae > Octopus > Octopus sinensis. Next base: position 114,232,140 of record NC_042998.1, read on the forward strand.
TATTTCTCACCTCCCCTTTTATAAGTAAACACACACCTCTGCACATGACACCCTTTTTCGTATATACATCGTATATACTGCTGACAAGACTCTGTAGTCGACCGATGAACCAGAAATAGCAGTCAAATATTTCTAAAATCTCATCCAACCTTCTGAAAAGCGGAAGAATACGTTGCTTCAAGTAGCTTGGGCTACACTAATCCGCAGTCTAATGACTGACATACGTAAAGGATAAAAGATAAATACATACATATATACATACATATACGTACATATACATACATACATACATACATACATACATACATACATACATACATATATACATACATATATACATACATACATGCATACATACACACACATACACACAATCACACACACGCACACACATTTATGAAAAAAGCAAAGTACTTCCTCTTCATTTCAGCATATATATATATGTGTGGTGTGTGTGTGTGTGTGTGTGTGTGTGTGTGTGTGTGTGTGTATGTATGTATGTATGTATGTATATATATATATATTGCTTTGGCCTTCAATTACACTTTTTTATATGGCATCCATCATCGGAAATAAATAAATTAATCAATAAAAAAAATAATATATAAATAAACGGAAAATCAAGAAATAAAAATAAATAATACTAGAGAAACGTAAAAGCATCAGAAATATTTAAATATACAAACGAATAAAATCCGATATTTAGACTTTCAGAATTTGTGCCGTTGAAAACAAAAGGTCCAGGACTAAAAGGTACTGAGAGGAACCATAGAGAACGAAAGAAAAATATGAACACACACATACATGCACGAGTAAAAGCTCAATCATGCGCACACAGAGTTAAAGCACATATACACAGTTAAGAGTCGTATTAAGAATAAAGTGTGTATCAAAAATTACTCATAGGACTGGTCTAAAACTTTGAATAATCTAGAGTGAGAAAATAGCTTCCACCAAGAATCCAGTTAGAAGACGCCTCCAGGATACATATCTTAACTAGACTATATTCTTATATAGAGAGTATAGTCCCTCTATTTCAGTTTTTGGCTTTCTTTTTCATGTCACTATTAATCATGGACAACTGATTATCACTCAAGAAAAATGCAAGAAAAAGTAAGAAATATATTTCTAAAGAGGAAATTTTCTATATATATATTTGTGCGCACACATTTTTCTATGTGTAACTGTGTGTTTCACAAGATCACACAAACACGTTCACCTACACACCCACATGCATATATGCACACACACACATACACACACACACATTACACACCCACCACACACACCACACACAACACAGTATCCATATATAATACATATATCATATATATATATATATATATATATATATTATATTATATAATATATATATATATACTTAGAGGGAGTGCCCCAGTTTAAATTTATGGTCATTGTAAGTATTCAGGAAACAAATACAATTTGATACATTTCTTAACTAAGAGATGGGAGGAGACGCGATATGGAAGCAATCTTTTGAGATATGCCAGGATAACACTAGAGTTATTTCATAAAATATATATAAATAGAAAAGAGTTGTGGAGAAACAAAAAGGGTTGATGATATTTGCAGAAAGGGAGTTTTGTGGAAAATATATTAAAAAGTAACTTGTATATAACCAACATATACAAAACTGATGTCAAGAGGACCTGCGGGAAAGTGATGCGATCTATTAAAGGATTATAATTTATAAGTAGAAAAATCGTTGTTAGGAATTAGTGAAACATTGCAGAAAGCCTTACGTTTTGCAAATGGTGTTAAATACGGTGCGGGAAAACAAAGAAATTACGTATATATAGGGAATGGTGAATAAAACACAATGTATTGAATGGAAAACAATGTATTTCTGCGTCAGAAAATTTCCCTGTAAGGCGATGCCCAAGCACAAGCATATACAGAAACAAATATGCACTTACATATACTTCCATGCACGCACATACATAAATATTTAAATATAAGTATATTTCATAAAATATATATAAACAGAAAAGAGTTGAGGAGAAACAAAAATATATATGTGTGTGTGTATGCATGTATGTGTATATATTTATGTCAATATCAGATACCTGGGTGTAATTGTTGATGACGATCTCAGTTGGAGTGCACACATCAACAAGAAGGTCAATATAGCTCGTAGGATGAGTTCCTGGATCTTAAGAACTTTCCGGTCCAGAGAACAAGGTGTCATCATACCACTTTTCTCCTCCTTTGTACGGCCATACCTTGAATACTGCTGCCCACTGTGGTCTCCCCATACTAGACAAAACATCTCCAGGATTGAGTCACCCCAGAGGGCACTCACTAAACGAATTGAAGGCATGGTTGCCCTCGATTATTGCGATCGCCTTAAAGCCCTAAAACTCTACTCTCTCCAGCGTCGCTGTGAGCGGTACATCATTTGTACGATGTGGAGAATATACCGCCAACTTTGCCCAAACGACCTGAACATTAGCTTCAAGGTTCATCCAACACTGGGACCACGGGCCATACGTCCCCTGCCCAATTCAAGATCACAGCATATATGTACACTGCAACATAATTTCTTTTCCTCAACAGGCCCTGTCCTATTTAACATTGTCCCGAAAGAGATCAAAGAGGAAAAGGATCCCATCAACTTTAAACGGAGTCTGGATAGATTCCTTCAAAGAATACCAGATATGCCATCCATAATTGGGTACAACTCACCCAACAAAAACTCACTACTTGAATGGACCATAAACAAAACTTGACTTAAACAGGATTCGAATAATCCTATCAGGTGGTGCTATTAAGTTAGACATGGTCTGGACCAATCTTTGGTCGAAACATATCTAAGTTTATCTAAGTTTATATATATATTTATATATGCATATGCGTTTGTGTGTGTATATATGTATGTGTGTATACTCTTTTACTCTTTTATTTCTTTCAGTCATTTGACTGTGGCTATGCTGGAGCACCGCCTTTAGTCGAGCAAATCGATTCCAGGACTTATTCTTTGTAAGCCCAGTACTTATTCTATCGTTCTCGGTTCTCAAGCGATGTGGGGGGGGGGGGGCAGACACACAAACATATATGCACACACATACACACGTATATAAATAGACATATATACGACGGGCGTCTTTCAGTTTATGTCTACCAAATCCACTCACAAGGCTTTGGTTGGCCCAAGGCTATAGTAGAGACACTTGCCCAAGGTGCCACGCAGCAGGAATGAACCCGGAAGCATGTGGATCGTAAGCAAGCTACTTACCACACAGCCACTTCTACGCCTATATATATATATATATTATATATATATAGATTTATATGATTTATTGTTCCGTAAGATCAACAAAAAAGTTACTCCAGCTGGTGAGAGACAAATATTGTTATGATAAATATAGTATATATTTATATGAGTTACTAATAGTTTTATGCAACGAAAACGATTCAGACAGCGTATGTTGCTTTCACCCAATTCTCGGGCTATGCCCACATGACATAACAAGGTAAAAAAATAACGACGAAATAAGAGAAAATATGAGCAAAGGCGTAAAGAAAGTAGATGCAAAAAGTGTAAGGTTGGAAAACGAAAGGAAAATGTAGAAGAAAAAGGGGGGAAGGAAATGTGGAGAATGAGACTTATGTCTCATTGACTGCAAATTCATAAGCCTGAAAGCACAGGGGTCTAAATTCTGCGAGAGAGCCGCTCAATCCGGAGAGGGTAGCATTTTCCAATTTGACAACAGGAATTTACCCATATGTTTACATTCGTTTAAAATTCGAGATCTGGATTTTAGCACTGCTGTGCAGTACTCAGAGGTTAAAAATCGCTCTCGGTGTTTTATTGGATAAGTATGTTTTGTTACGGGGATTGTGTTGATTTTTGTATGTATGTATGTATGTATGTATGTATGTATGTATTGTATCTATCTATTTATATGTATATACATACAGATTTATGTATGTATATATATATATATTATATATAATATATATATTATATAATAAATAAATAAAATATATGCATATATGCATACATATA
>NC_042998.1:114241169-114273669 GCF_006345805.1 Octopus sinensis
CTAATTCTCCCTATTGTAACCCCATGGGTTACAATTTGTGGGGCACGCTTTAAAAAGTCACCAACTGCTCTGTCTGCAACACCATGGCCGAGATGGTGGTCAAGATCAAGGACGTGTTCGAAGATCTACCCAGGGATACAGTGGGGATACGCAAGCACCTGGTTCCGGAGCCGTCTTGAGGTCGTGGTGGAAACTGAGGGTGGTTACTTGAAGTAAACTGTTATCTGCCAGCATTAATCTAGTTGGTGTTTTTTGATTTTTTAAAATAATTATATTTGTGGATAGGATATTGAGTTTTCATGTACTTTTATGCAACGTTCAAATTCAACCTCAAACACACTGTATATATATATATGTATATATATATATATATATATATATATATATATATATTATATATATATATATATATATATATATATATATAGATAGATAGATAGATAGATAGATAGATAGATAGATAGATAGATAAGATAGATAGATAGATAGATAGATAGATAGATAGATATAGATAGATAGATAGATAGATAGATAGATAGATAGATATTTGCAGTGTGTATACATAAATGCACACCTACTAAAGGAGTGTGGGAAAATATATGCACACACTCACACGCACGTGCGTCTTATTTCCAGCTAAGTAGAGCACCGTAAAGGTAGAATTACAAATAGAAAATACTGGTACAACAATGCACCGATGTTTGATGGAAATAGCAGTCGATAACAGCTTCACTGAAAATATACTGGCAGAGATGTGTGCGGGCAACGAATATAAAAAATTTTCGTCTTACCTCTAGTAAGAAAACCGGATACATGAGCAACCTAGAGTGGATAATCTAGTACTCGAGTTTCGGACTTTCCTAATACGCCTGTTATCGTAAATCCGGTTAGTGCTCATCAGCTAGATTCCCCAAACACGAAATTTTTAAATATTCGTACCATCAATGCCAGAATATTCTGTAGGACCGCAGTATATATTCAGTGAAGCTAGTTTTACCACTATTTTCTTTCTCTCTCTCTTTATATATATATATATATGAAATACAAAATGGGACAAGAACGCAAAACATCCGGACAACTAGGTGATTGATTGCTCCAATCTGGCCAGCACTCAAGGAAAAACTAAGCTAAGAGCTATTGTTATGTCCTGTTATTATTATTATTATTATTATTATTATTATTTTTATTATTATTATTTTTATTGTATTTTGTTTTTATATTTGTGTAACATCGTCTGTTTTTCCGTCCTTGTTATACATACGATGCTTTCTTCCAAGCGCTTAGTTTTCCTTGCGGCTGGCCAGATTGGAGCAATCTCAAGATTAATCAGCCGAAATTGCGAGGATGATCCGGTTTTTGACTAAGGATAGAAAGCTTCGAATGACCCGTACTTGTTTTTCTTTTTTGCATCGTCGATCTGGATGTTTTGTTGTCCCTTCTTGTATCACTTAGTTGTCCGGATGTTTTGCGTTCTTGTCCCATTTTGTATTATATATATATATATATATATATACAAAGTCAAATGCGATACAATAAAATTAATTATTATCGCTGGTGTTCTAGGACACGCCATATATTATTCATATATAAGTACATTAAAAGGCGAAGTGTGTACTAGATACACAAAAGCTGGATAAATTTAATGAGATGAAAATTAAAAACTTTTACAAACTTAGTTTTTCTTAGACTGCAGTTTCGCCTATTTCATCAATAAAAATAATATTTATTTACTCAGGTAGGCTCTTCAGTAAGATTCCTGTTATTATGGGAAGCGCACATTAATAGAAGCACATGCGTCTATTAAATTGCTCTTTCTAAACTAATCAAATCACTGCGCAGACTCAGAACGTACCCGACAAAATAGGGTTTTCTGGTATATCGTCTAACGCTCAAAAATTTATCGAGAAAATACGTAAACAAAGTCAAATGCGATACAATAAAATTAATTATTATCTCTGGTGTTCTAGGACACGCCATATATTATTCATATATAAGTACATTAAAAGGCGAAGTGTGTACTAGATACACAAAAGCTGGATAAATTTAATGAGATGAAAATTAAAAACTTTTACAAACTTAGTTCTTCTTAGACTGCAGTTTCGCCTATTTCAGCAATAAAAATAATATTTATTTACTCAGGTAGGCTCTTCAGTAAGATTCCTGTTATTATGGGAAGCGCACATTAATAGAGGCACATGCGTCTATTAAATTGCTCTTTCTAAACTATTCAAATCACTGCGCAGACTCAGAACGTACCCGACAAAATAGGGTTTTCTGGTATATCGTCTAACGCTCAAAAATTTATCGAGAAAATACGTAAACAAAGTCAAATGCGATACAATAAAATTAATTATTATCGCTGGTGTTCTAGGACACGCCATATATTATTCATATATAAGTACATTAAAAGGCGAAGTGTGTACTAGATACACAAAAGCTGGATAAATTTAATGAGATGAAAATTAAAAACTTTTACAAACTTAGTTCTTCTTAGACTGCAGTTTCGCCTATTTCAGCAATAAAAATAATATTTATTTACTCAGGTAGGCTCTTCAGTAAGATTCCTGTTATTATGGGAATATATATATATATATATACACTACCGTCAGAAATTAATTAGCACCCTTGATTTGCTCACCATGAAGCATGGTGGGGGTGGTCTGATGGTGTGAGGGGCGTTCAGCTACAGTGGTGTTGGGCAGCTCTATGCCGTCGAAGGCAACATCAACGCAGCAAAGTACGTTGAGATAGTACGGGATACCTCATTTGTGGCGAGGAGTACGTGCTGGCCAGTCACCTGACCTGAACCCTATTGAGAACCTCTGGAGTCGATTGGGTAGGGATTTGAATGTGCAGCAATACAGGAACCGACACGAGCTGTTTGGGGCACTTCTTGCTGCATGAGGGGGCCATCCCTGCACAGTACCTGCAGGCACTCATAGACAGCATGCCGACCCGCGTAGCAGCTGTCATTGCTGCCAAAGGAGGAGCAACAAGATATTGACTAAATTTCACGATTAATAACAATTATGTGGTGTGCTGGGATATGTTTTAATAAATTTTTGATTAAAAACGAGTTCGTTTCTGATAATAAGTTAATTAAATTAAGAAAATGTAAGAAAATGTAGAAAGTGCTAATTAATTTCCGACGCAAGTGTATATATATTATGTGTGTGGGTGTGTGGGTGTCAGAGCAGTCGTTGTGACAAAACGTACTTTCCATAGCTTCGGCCAGTCAGAAGCCAAAGAAACAGATTTCAGCAGTAACTTTACTTGTTTTTAGTCCAAGAACCCTTGAATTCTACTATTCTACTATTTTACTTTCATCGGAGGATAAATTTACACAAATTTATATACAACCTGGAGAAACAAATATAACCTAAAACTAAACTCAAGATTAGTTCTAAAACTAGGCCCGTGAGTACAATTTTTTTCTCTTGATTTGTATTAAACACACCGCTTTTTTCTGATTTGTGCTAGATAGACTGAAATGTCTCACACACACCCAGATATAGCCACACATTTCCGAATATATCGACACAAACTTTTCAACGGTGCATTCATGATTATACATCGAGTCATCAATAGCTGGCGTACAGTGTATAATACTGTCCTATCCACTGAATATGGCCAATAATATTCTAAAACGCCACTGTGTAGAAAACGAAATCAGGGCACTGATAAACGCTTGGTACACTCACCATTACGATAATGTCTACGGTAAAATCGATGAAAAATTAGCGTCACAATCCTTTAACAGATCTGTAAAACAGATCGAAAACAAAAGAAAAAGAAATTACAAGATCGCTTCATACTTTACATACGCACATGGTAACACTAGAAGCCATACTTGTCAACGGACGTAGCGCACCACCTGACCCAATGCCATCGGGCCACTGCAACGATCCGTTAGCCAGCAACAAACAATATGTTCATTGATATCGTTATATGACCTAATTCCACCCAACACTTACCGTGGCAAGCCAGGACTCACTGTCGCAACAACAGCCTGCTACTGCTACTATATTGGAAGCACCTTGTTTGGTACCACGATCTGACCTGATTCCACCCAGCCCTACTGTTGCAAGTCAAGTTCCACTGCCGCGACAACAACAACAACAACAACAGTCTGCTACTGCTACTACAGTAGGACCACTGACCAACGAGCCTGCCAGTATAGAAAAACCTCTAAGGATGTGCTTGGACCCAGAACGCAACCACCACCATCTGAAGGGCACAAAACGATCGAAAAATACATATATAAACAGCAACAGAGAAGACATACGACAACAGCAAAAACAAAATACAACCACATTTCACCTCCTACAACCATACTAAGTTATCTAGAAAATACGAAGGCCGACCTAAGCTAGGAGATCCAACGAGCTATCAGCAACAATTTATGCAAAACACATACCACCTACTAGAAAATCATACACACACAGCCCCATATAAAACTACTCTCATTGCTACCTCTGAACAACATAAAACATAACTTAGAACAATGCAAACGTCATTGCCCAAAAATGGAAGATCCCATATATAGAGAGTTGATTGCTGAAACGGCACATTGCTTTCCTCTCTTTATCCTTACTGAAACTCACCTAAACAGCACACTTATGGATGCCGAGGTGAAAATAGAGGATTTTACCATCGTCCGTGCAGATCGCACAGACAGAAATAAAAGGGGGGGGGGACAGCTATCTTTCTCCATGACTTCTTTTCAGTTGATGCCAAGGACATATTTTCCAATGGCTATTGTGAATCTATATCACTATTCAACAAGGCCAAAGACATAATCATTGTTGGTCATTTCAGGCCTCCCCAAGCACCTCTAAAGTGCTTTGAAGAATGTCTCAACAAAATCAAGTCCTTCCTTCAAAAATACAACTCCAGAAACATACTAGTGATGGGTGATTTTAACCTCTCTCATATAAACTGGCCCACAAATACTCTGAAGTTAGAAAATGCTCTACATCAGATAAAGCAGCAGCAGAATTACTCTTTAATCAAATGGATAAATTCTTCCTGACTCAGCTAGTGCTCAAACCAACAAGACAGAGTAAAACGATCTTGGATCTAATATTAACCAACAACTCTAGCTCCGTTCACAGTATTTCATTTGAAAAAACTGTCCACTCAGACCACGACATGATAATCTGCAATTTTAATTCCCGGCATATCAAAACAAAACCAGCCAATCCCACTCCACGGCAATTATTTTCACAAAGCGGGCGGGGAGCAATCAGAAAGGATCTGTTCTTGATCGACTGGTCCTTCACTCTCAATTGCACTCACATTGATACCGCATGGCAGCAGTTTGAGAACATTGTCGCCTATACATGCTCAGAACACGCTCCTACGAAATCCACTGACACAAACAGAAACCGGCTCCCTAGAAAAAAACACTCATCAGGCGCATCAAAAAACTCAATAAAAAGTTAACCAATTAAAATACTCCCACATAAAACATCTACATTCAACAACAAAGAAAACGCTGGAGTGGGAAACACTTCAGCTGCAAACCGACGTGAAAACCTCCATTGAAAATCAAAGAGCTACAGAGGAATAGTGGGTAATCAAAAGCATCAAACAGATACCAAAAGTGTTGTATTCTTATACAAATAAGCATAGAACCGCTGTCTCACCCATTGGGCTATTGATCGATGATAACGGCATTCCCCAACACGATGCTAAAGAAATGACAGCAGAAACAATACTGCTCTGTCTTTAGTGATCCGCTGATATTGACGTAAGGGAAGCGAACTAAGTTGATTCCCAACATAAAATATCGGACATAATCTTCACTGCCTCAAACATCATAGCAGCAACAAATAAGGTCAAATACTATTCTGCTGTAGGCCCTGATAGATTCCCCGCTAGTCTCCTGAAGAAATGTAGACACCAACTTGCAGTCCCTCTGACCAACCTCTGGAGAAATTCTTTAGACTTAGGTTATATACCGAAACAGCTCCTAACCGAGTCTGTCACCCCGGTTTCCAAACAGTGAAACAGATCCTTCGCAGTCAACTATCGCCCAATCTCACTCACCTCCCACATCATTAAAGTGTTTGAAACAGTGGTAAGATCAAGGATAGCTGGCTTCTTGGAGACCCACAAGCTCCTAAATGCAAATCAGCATGGCTTTCGCTGTGGCAGGGAGTGTCAAACACAGCTCTTACACCACATTGAGGATATACTTAAAGCCTCGGGAACAAGATATAGTGTATCTGTCAGCAAAAGGAGTCTGGGTAGGGGAAGACTCTAAATCATGATGTTAATTACCAGTTAAAGGGGCAAGACGCAAATAAAACCTAGGATGTTAAAACAGGTGTAATTTTATCTTGGGGTACTATGGGTGATTGTTTATAAACAATATTATGTCGTATAAAAATTAAATTTATAATTTTCAAAAATGATATCATAATCAAAATAGGTGTATGTATATGTCAATTATAAACATTAAAAAGGAAAGATTACATAGAATCAGTTTAATATTCATTCATGTACTTAATTAATTGCTTATTAGGTGGCTGCTATAAAGACTGCTCGGGGCATTTACATATTGAATAATGAAAAGATAAACATGCTAGCTATATATTAATTCTAAGCCAAGAATCAGAAAAAATAAAAATGTGTACAGATACACACACTTATTTATATATGTGCATACATGCACATATGCACAAATATTTCTACGTTTATATGGATATAGTATAACCATCTCGTATAGACATAAGTAACTGAAAATGATCTATTTACGAAAAATAACAATTTATAAGGGATAAAAGGTTAATAGTTTATTTTTGGTAATTACACTATTTGTTTCTTTCAGTGATGTTCTACCCAACTCATCATATTATGTATATTTGCAATGATTTTATGTAAGTCTCCTAATAATATATCACCTAGAAACTACAAGATTATATATATAATAACACCTATAACATTACAACTTATAAAATCTCTTCGGTCTGAATACCTCTAACTGCCCTCACTACGCCCATACCTACTACCTTCTCTTTTCGGGTTACTTTTATCTTTTTTCTACTCAAATTTTAATACCCTGTCTCTTTAAGTGTAGGTTATATGTATTTCTCTTTATTTTCTATAAATTCTTATTATTTTGTTTTCTTATTTTGATATCCTTACATACTTACCTCTTATCCCTTATAAGTTGTTACTGTTCTTAAATAGACATTTTTCATCTACTTAAGTCTATGCAAAATGGTTATACTAAATCCATATAAACGTATAAATATTTGCATGTGTGTATATATGCATATATGTGCATAAACTATAAACCTCTTACCCTTTATAAATTGTTATTTTTCTTGCTTTTTTTTATTATATATATATGTATATACATATACATACATATATATATGTGTCATATATGTATGCATGTATATATATGCATGTATGTGTAGACATATATGCATATATATATATATTTAAACACATAAGAGATGACCATAATAGGACATCTGACTCACTAGAAAGAGCAGTTAAACTCGAAACCACTAATAGTTGTAATTCTGAAAGGGAAAGAGAAATAAAAACGTTTCCCTATCTTTCCTGGACCATGCATAGTTTCGGCAATCTTTTGTAAATAAAATAAAATTATTTCACTTTACAATTGGCGTTGCCATCTTTTTTTTTTTTTGCTACCCTAAGATTTATTAATATATATATATATATATATATATATATATATATATAGGGAGCAATAATAAACCTCTGAACGAGGTATAAACAGTAACTGCTCGATAATGCGAGGTATACTTGCCATCTCAATATGGGTAACCACTAAGGGTGGGTGTTACTGTAGCTTGTAGCCCCAGGAGAACATCGTCTCCAGATGGCTTTGGGCACACTTATGGTATTTGCAAAGGGAGGTCACCCTTCCCTCGTCAACCTAAGTGTTACGCACGGACTGCAGTTTCTAGGTTTTGACCTGTCATCAGCGTACTACAATCACCGGTTTTCGATGAAGGGAGGTCCCAATGCAAATTCTTATATCGTTTTTCCAGTAACTTTTCGTCACTAATTTCGAAAAACTGCCTGCAAGCCTAAAGCCATCTGGAGACGATGTTCCCTTGGGGCTACAAGCTACAGTAACACCCACCCTTACTGGTTAGCCATATTGAGATGGCAAGTATACCTCGCATTGTCGTGCAGTTACTATTTATACCTCGTTCAGAGGTTCATTATTGCTTGCAGATAGTTTTTTGAAATCAGTGACGAAAAGTTACTGGAAAAACGATATAAGAATTTGCATTGGGACCTCCCTTCATCGAAAACCGGTGATTGTCGTATGCTGATGACAGGTCAAAACCTAGAAACTGCAGTCCGTGTGTATCACTTAGGTTGACGAGGGAAGGGTGACCTCCCTTTGCAAATACCATAAGGGCACAGAAAGCCAGCTGGAGACGATGTTCTACGCGCTTCCACAGAAAGGAACACAGAAAGAAACAAGGAGAGAAAATAAAAAATGTGTAGTGGCTAGCGATCTATCATGGCGAATGCCGGACAAAAAGGTCACACAGGAGGACTAGGGAGAAGGGGAGATAATATCTTTATATCAACTGAAGTGTACAGTATTATATATCCATTCTAGCCGGTCATGCTAATCGGCTTCACGCTAGGGATTCAACGGAGTACGTTAACAGTCCGATTACGTACCTCAGCAGAGGTAACCGTTATGGAATAAAATATGGCGAATGCTCTCTATTGCTGGAGATAAACATGTATGTATGTATATATGTGTATTTACATAGATATGCATGTTTTCTTCTGTTCTGACTTATTTGAAGAATTACTGTAAAGAATAAGTTTGTTTCTACCAAAGAGTCAAAATGTAGATGGCAAAGAGAATGTCAGAGCTTGAACCTGAGAATGCCTTGTACATTTTTACTGTTCCACTTATACATTGTGTTTCATAATGTGCGTGTCGGCTGGTTGATCTCTTTTGAGAAAACTCTTGTATAGCCTGGCTGTCACGAAGGTATTTACTTACAAACCTACATGTGCGTGCGTCAACACACTCACGCTCTCTCTCTCTCTCTCTCTCTCTCTCTCTCTCTCCTCTCTCTCTCTCTCTCTCTCTCTCACACACACACACACACACATGTATATCTTACGATCCCGTTACCTCGGTGACTAGCCATTTCTCTCTTCGTAATTCTATTATCTTCATTGCCTTTCTGTATCTCTTAGGAGGGAAAATTTGAGCTGATGCATTTTGGAATAAATTCCTCACTAAAACATCATACTCTCTTCCTTCAGGGGAACCGCTCACAGCCTCTAACAATATCAGAGACCTGGGTGTAATTGTTGATGACGATCTCAGTTGGAGTGCACACATCAACAAGAAGGTCGATATAGCTCGTAGGATGAGTTCCTGGATCTTAAGAACTTTCGGTCCAGAGAACAAGGTGTCATCATACCACTTTTCTCTCCTTTGTACGGCCACACCTCGAATACTGCTGCCACTGTGTGGTCTCCCCATACAAGACAAAACATCTCGAGGATTGAATCACCCCAAGGGGCACTCACTAAACGAATTGAAGGCATGGCTGCTCTCGATTATTGGGATCGCCTTAAAGCCCTGCAACTCTACTCTCTCCAGCGTCGCCGTGAGTGGTACATCATTTGTACGATGTGGAGAATATACCTATTTCTTTATTACCCACAAGGGGCTAAACATAGAGGGGACAAACAAGGACAGACATAGGTCGCCAACTTTGCCCAAACGACCTGAACATTAGCTTCAAGGTTCATCCAAGACTGGGACCACAGGCCATACGTCCCCTGCCCAATTCAAGATCACTGCATACATGTACACTACAACATAATTTCTTTTCTTCAACAGGCTCTGCCCTATTTAACATTGTCCCGAGGGAGATCAAAGAGGAAAAGGATCCCATCAACTTTAAACGGAGTCTGGATAGATTCCTTCAAAGAATACCAGATAAGCCACCCATAATTGGATACAACTCACCCAACAAGAACTCACTACTTGAACAAAACTTGAGTTAAACAGGATTCGAATAATCCTATCAGGTGGTGCTATTAAGTTAGACATGGCCTGGACCAATCTTTGGTTGAAACATATCTAAGTTATCTAAGTTATCTATCTATCTATCTATCTATCTATCTATCTATCTATCTATCTATCTATCTATCTATCTATCTATCTATCTATCTATCTATCTATCTATCTATCTATCTATCTATCTATCCGCGCGTGTATGTGTGTGTGAGAGTTTTCTTTCTATATTAGTACAAATATACATTTATTGCTTTCATTATGACAGTCATCTCACTGCTAACATGACACAGTCAACAACTTACTATCTATTTGACCTCTAAACCGTGCTATCTGCAGACTACCCCATAATCCTGATCTATTCATGCTTATAGTATTATTTCGAACTTCATACTGCTATGCTATTTATTCGTTGTATTCCAGAAATTGTGAAACACCCACACACATTTAAACGCCCACACACATATACAGACATGGAAGTTAATTAACTCACATATATTGCTCTTGATTTATTCAGATTTTTAAAAAAATCTTATAACTGAATAGATATGTGTATGTATATGTGTATACACGCATACACACACAAATACACATATCGAAAGATAGACAGATCTGTATTTATATATATCTTATATGCATACATCTTGTTTTAGTGTAGTGTCAAATCAGAATACTCCGCAAATGACATGAAAATGCACAGGAAAATGACAGTCACTCGCTGTCGTCTTCGTTAACCTCCTGGAGTAGAAACGGCTTCAAAATCCTCGTTGAAATCTGAATGTGTTCCAAGGTTACTCATGATTATTTAGTCATTTTATGTAGACTTCATGGCTTTTCTCCGGGATTCTTCAGTATTTGTAGTGATGTAAAAAAAAAGTGCGGGTTGTCTACCCCGCCGCGTGTTGGGCATCTTCCCGAAGCTTGCCTTTTGAACATCGACTGGTGTTGTTTAGTTTCGCACTAGATCAGATGGGAAACTGATCAGACAAGATCAGACAGGGAATTGCTCAGTCTGTCTCGACTATAACTGAAAGCCAATCTATGCGAAGTTCTCATATCATCACTGTCTCATTGCATCGATCAGAGAATTAGATGCCGTCATACGTCACTAGTCCCAACGCCCATTCAGTTATTCCTTGATTGCACCATCCTTTTCCATCTTGCCCTAAATCGATTAAATAAGTCGTCTTTCTATTGTGGACTTCCAAATGGCCTTTTCTGGTCTCGTGGATACCACTCGGCACCTGTTGCCTGTGAACCTAGTGTCATATGCGGCCCAGCGAAACTTGAGCTTTCGGTATTTTTCAATCATATTTTTCCCTCTGCTCCGTTCTCAAATTATCTCAAATTATTTTGAATACGCTCTCCTAATGTTATTCCGAGTACGAAGCTTTCCGTGGCTCTTTGCGTCCTAGCAAATCAATGTTTTTTTTCCCTCTTCGTAGTTGCCCGCATCTTACTTGCAGTGCTATTGTAGAGTCCGGTATGTATGATCTTGTCTATCTTTGCGTTGATCATATCCTTTATTGGGACAAAAGCCTTCCATTCCGTCCTTATTTGCTTCGAAATCTCATCATCCGTATCTCAGCGCATATTGTGTGTCCCAAGTAGACGTACTATTTTACCGCCTAAATTTATCTATTCCCACCTCTATTCAGCCTTGTGCTACGTTTCGGACTGCTTTTATTTCGTTTTCATGCAATTCCTTTTAAGGCTTACGGCTGAGCTATGGCTGTCCAGCTCTGTCAGCGGCGGATCTATGGTTTCGTCAGTAAGTACAATAACATATGTAAATCAGGGGTGTTTAGTAGCTTGCCGGTGATGTTCACGTCACCTATCCAGTTAATATCTTCGTTGACTATTTCAAGACCTGAGGTGAAGTGATTTGGATAGATTATATCTCCTTGTTTCACGCCCATCTCATTTGGTGGCAATAACAGAGCTATATCTATTGTGAATCCGTGTTGTTCATCCATGTGAGTAGTTTGCGCCTCGACACCTTGCATTTCGAAAGAGTTCAGCTCTGCTTTCAACACGACGCTATCGAAAGCCTTTTCCTATTCAACGAAAGAGATGCACAAAAGCAACTTGTAATAATTCACTCGTTCTATAAGCTATGTTATAGTAAATATGCGAGCCATCGTTTTGTAGTTCTTGCGGAAACTGCTTACTCCCTCGGCTACTGGTTATCGAGCTGTGCCCATGGTCTAGTAAACATGACCTCTTTAAACAGCTTACAGATGTAAGGCAAGAGGTATGTGGAACGAAAAGTTTGTTTTTAATCATCTTTATCACACTTTTAAGCATGACCATATTCTACTCTTCTCATTGTGAGGGTATTTTACCCTCCTTCAGTTGGCTATTGAAACGTAGAACGATCATTTTCCACAGCCCTTCACCTTTGCACCTTAACATCTCTGTTATGCATTTCTATCTGGAGCTTTGTTTGCTTCCATAAATTTGACAGCTTTTTCAATTTCACTGACCAGAATAGGCGGCACTTCTTCCAACGTACATACAAAATATATAGATACAAAGTACATACGTACATACGTACATACATACATACATAAATACATACATACATACATACGTACATACATACATACATACATAAATACATACATACATACATACATACATACATACATACATACATACATACATACATACATACATACATACATACATACATACATACATACATGCATACATACATACATATATACATACATACACTGGGATCACACTGCCTAAATACCAATCTTGATAAAGTAGGCTTCTCAAAATCAGAAAGAGGAAAGCTGATTCGAAGACTACAAATCCAGTCATCACTGGAATTGCAAAAATTTGTAAAACTTTTCAGAGGTTTATCATTTAAGTATATATGACCAATGTATGCAACTATATGCATGAGAAAACATACGTAAAGTAAAACATAAAAACCTGCACGTATACATACATGAATCTAAAAATATCCTGTTGATGTTGAAATTTCAATGAAGGAGCCTTGGATCTTAGTTAGAAACCGGGTCTTTCTCTATTGGCAAGAAATTTTGAAAACAAAAACTGATGACATGCATACATATACACTTACATATATACACACATACATACATCATCCATCAATCTATCCATCCATATATACATATGTATATACATACATTCGGACGTACAAATATATATATAA
This sequence comes from Octopus sinensis, assembly GCF_006345805.1. Classification (NCBI taxonomy): domain Eukaryota; kingdom Metazoa; phylum Mollusca; class Cephalopoda; order Octopoda; family Octopodidae; genus Octopus; species Octopus sinensis. The sequence goes on from NC_042998.1 coordinate 114,254,411, forward strand.
TTTCTTAAAATTAACCATCATTCATCCTAGTCAGGTGTCGCACTATGTGATGCTGTGGTTATCACGATGTCTTACCATCTTCTCCTGCCCTCTACCCCATGGATAGCTGAGAATAAAGACAATCTTGTGGCTGCGATGTCTTTTAGTCAAGAAGTGGGTGGTCTGCCTCTTTAACGCCTGCCGTTCACCTTGCCAGTTATGATCGTTCGCTCAAATCCATCCCGGCGCATGACGTGGCCAAAGAGCCGTAGCTTCCGCTTCATGATGTTTCGCCGAAGCGTCATCTCGTAACCGAGCTTTTATAATACCCAGTCGTTCGTCCTTCTCTCTTCCACGACACTCTAAGGATTCTGCGGTAACACCACATTTAAAAAAAACTCACTCTTACAAGTGTGATAAAGAGGATTAAAAACAAATATAGGGTAGGAAAAATTATAGAAATTGTTTTCTTCCAGTGGCCTAGTATGTATTACAAAGTCAATAGACATATTTTTCATATAAAAAAATTTAGTGTACATTTAAGTACAAAGAAGCAAGCATTAACAGGTTGCCTACCATACTAGAAAGAACAGTCAAAAAGTCCAAACCACAGTTAAGAGCAATTTCGAAGGGAATGAAAAATAAAAACATTTACCATGTTTTACAACCGGACCTCAGGTTTCGAATTTTAATTAGTAAATAAAATAATTTGCAGCTGATACGGCTTGCCAATTTTGTATTTAAATGTACACTAAATACACACACACAGACATATATATTTATATTTATATATGCACACACATATATATATATATGTATGCATGTGTGCGTGTATATATATATATATATATAAAGGGTAAAGACCCCCTTCGGTCATGAATGACCATGGGATTGCACCTAGAAAGTTACCCTCCTAGACACAAGTCTGGGCATGGTTATTTATGGAAGACCAGCAGTCGCCCATGCATACCAGCCTCCCCTCTCCATGCCACCAGTGCTATCCAAGGGAAAGACAAAGGTCGATGCAGCTTGGCACCAGTGACGACGCAGCTCATTTCTACAGCTGAGTGAACTGAGTGAATATATATATATATATATAATATATATATATATATATATATATATATATATATATATGCGTGTGTATGTATATTTATGATTACAGAGATAGAGGAAGGCATATTGTATAAGAGACTGGTTTGAATCCCTTTTGTTGAGGTTTGAGTCCTTTTGGTTATAGATCGGCTTCTTGACAGTTGACTAGGGGTTAAAAAAATAACAATAACACCAAACTACTCTGCCTATCTAATTATATGATATAGGCTGTCATTCCGTTTCTATCAGTTTAAGTAGTTGTAGTAATTGTAGTAGCAATGGCACCAGCAGTAGAGGTAGTAGTCGTCGTCGTCGTTGTAGTAGTAGTAGTAGTAGTAGTAGTAGTAGTAGTAGTAGTAGCAGCAGCAGCAGCAATAGTAGTATTAGTCGCTGCTCTTTTTCTTCATTTTTATGCTGTTTGTTATTGCTGTTGCTGTTGCTGTTGGGCGAACGTTCTTCGTCCCAGAGCTTGCAATATGAGAGAAGTCCGAAACGTGGTCCTTTGCTATTCGTAAGACTCGCAGAAGAGAAAGCAGGTCAACTCCCACACCGAGAGCAGCGACGGATGGATGAATGTGCATCCAGGCTCAGCGGTTGCGTAGGAAGTCGGGGACAAGAAACAGGAAGAAAGAGTGAGAGAAAGTTGGGGCTAAAGAGTACAACAGGGGACGCCACCCCCACTCCTGCCGGGGCCTCGTGGAGCTTTAGGTGTTTTCGCTCAATAAACACACACAACGCCCGGTCTGGGAATCGAAACCGCGATCCTCCGACCGACAGTCCGCTGCCTTAAACATTGGGCCATTGCGCCTCCACTGCTATTGCTGTTTAGGTGCAATGCAGCCTTGTATGATCAAAAGCTTCCTTGTCAACAGCTGGGCTTGAACACCGAAGAACTGCATTAGCAAACACCGTGTACTACACAGAGATAATACCACCGGGCAGTTCGAGGAGTGGGCAAGATAATTCGCCATTAAGGACCGATCACATACCAACGATTTGAATAATTATTAAAATAAGAGGTTAGCAAGATGTGCAGATAATGCAATCAGCACACACACAAAAAAAAGCACTTCATTTTCGACTGTCCAGTTCTTACTAATTCTTTATATATCTACAGAGATGGTACGGTCGGCAGCTCTGTCCATTAGGCAACATGTGGACACAGTGCATGGATATTTAAGCCTGTTGGGAACTCCACGTTTGATATAGAAGAGGGTAATAAATAAACATGATAATCATTCCAGGTCTTACATATTTACGTACTGTTCAAAAGCGATGCTGACACAACTCATAACCATTATTTTAGCCAAGAATCGGGATCAGTTGAACCAGTTCCAAACAGTGAATTCACTAATGTGGATTCATTAGGAAGTTTCCTACAAAATCTGATTTTCAGAGGTAATCTCCGGCTACAAATCAAATCCATGTATTGAATTCATGCAGTAGAGCAACTCAACTTAACTCACAAAAATACTGGAAACTGACCTAGGGCTAAATAAGAACTATTGCTATTACTATTATTGCAACAACATCAACATCATCGACAAGTAATAATTCATTCGTAAAATATAATTGCCAAGTAAATGTGGCGGTCCCATGGAGAACGATACTACTGCTGTTTTTAGCCCTTGAAGGACATCTCCTCCAGCTGGTTAACGACACACTCTCTGTGTCCGATTAGCATTTGCGAGGGGAAATCATCGTTCCCATCTCTCGCCTTGCGTGATACACACAGAACCCGATGATTTCCTCTCGCAAATATTCAAATACTAATCGGACTAAGACAGTGTGTCGTTAGCCAGCTGGAGGAGATGTCCTCCTAGGGCTAAAAACAATAGTAGTATCGTCCTCTATGGGAACGTCACATTTAGTTAGCAATTATATTTTACGATTCGCTCAGAGATTTAATATTGCTTGTTTCTCCTTTTTTTAATAATTCATTATTGTATTATTGAATGATATAATATCAACTTTTAGAAATTATATTTCTCTATGTAAAATATAATATATCTTGAAAATAACTTTAACAATTTAACATTAAAAATATTCAATCGTAAAAGTGAATATGAACTTTAGCATATTTAAGTGTTGGATTTAAGCACAATCATGAAGTATTACTTTTTAGAGGTTTGCCCTCTATGAGACGGGTTCTGGCTTCTTTACGATTATTTGCTGTATTCTTTCTAGTGTTTTTAGGATATTTAGTGTTTCATTTTCATTTGATCAGAGGTGGGTGAATGAGACCCGTTGTTTATATAAACCTTATTAGATTGGGACTGGGTACAGTATTTTACGTTGATGACAAATTTTTAGAAGTTGTTTATCTGTTGTAAAAATATATTCAAGGAGAGAATTCTTGAAGAACTATGCTTGGAGAAGGATATGGCAAAATGCTTAAATAACAGGAAACAACGTATTTCTATTCAACAAAATACTGTGGAGTACCTTGTTGGATGGACATAGTACAAATTTCGTTAGTTGAGAAGAGCAAAAGTCATAGTAGTAGCAGCAGCAGCAGCAGTAGCAGTAGTAGTAGTAGTAATAGTAGTAGTTGTAGCAGCAGCAGCAGTAGTAGTAGTATTAGTAGTAGTATTAGTAGTAGTAGTAGTAGTAGTAGTAGTAGTAGTAGTAGTAGTAGCTGCAGCAGTATTAGAAGTAGAAGAAGTAGTAGTAGTGACAGTAGTTATATCTGCTGAAGCAACAGAAATTGCAGATGCAGCAACAGCAACAGCAATAGCAGTACTAGTAGTTCTTGCAGCACCAGCAGTTTCAGTAATAGTAGTAGTAGTAGTAGTACACTCGACACAATGAGAAGAAATAGACGTATATTTGGTCTGTGAGAGAATGACTATAGTACATTCACGAATCAGTCTTTTTTAATCAAATGGGCGGCTCTTAAAAAGCAAAACAATAAAAAAAATTCATACTTTACAATCTCATGAATCAGTTAATTTAAATAGCATATATTAGAGAATATTGGATAATAATATTCCCTAAATAAAGGAATTTATTTTTCAGTACATAAACTAAATAAGAATATTTTAGTTGAAACAAAGATGTTGGTACAACACTGACTACGTTGACATACTGTTAAAGATGACAGCAAACTCTGAAGCGCTCATCACAGATATTTTGGACAAGCTAGCGGGTAAGAAAAATAGATTAAGGAAACAAATATATTTTTCGGCTGAAGTATATACACAGAAGCAAAATTAGGTTCGTGAGAAATTAGAGGGGGTTCGCTTGACTGAAAAAATAAATGTGAAAAATAGAAGCTAGTCATCAGAAAAAAAAAAAGAACTAAAAAACAATAACCCAAAATGTTCGAAGCTGTCTTCGGTATTGTCATCAAGCAGAATAAGATAAAAATACCATAAAACATAACACATACACTTAAGGAATTCGTTGCTAGAAGCGTATTTCTTTCGTAGCAAGAATCCTGGTTGGATAGAGAAAATGCTGATTATCCAATCAAATTCTTTGATGTCATTTGACGGCCACAAAACATAGATGACATGTAACTTAGGGCAAGAAGATAGCAAGATTGGTGATAATCTCTATATTTGTTCAGCTAATGACGGTGATAAGATAGCTGGTGCATTTGTTATGATATTTATTTTACATTTTAAAGTAGATCTAACAACAGGGACAAGAACATTGCCTTAGGTACAAGCGAACGCTGATTCGAAGAGCACGTATTTTTTCTCTTATGATGGCTCTAGATATTCCTGTTAAATATAAGTGAAACCAAAGAAAATTAGATGTAATCTGTTGGTTGTCGTCATACTAGCAGCTATGGATTTCGGAGACAATCATGAAAATAATACATAAATAAATGGTTATGCTAATTTTAGCTTGTTATAAAGCTGGCTTCCAGTTGATTAGTGTATAGCAGGTTTTTAATAACTCTTTGATTCAAAGTAGGTAACTGATGAAAAAAAGTTGCAACAACAATACGGATGATAATTAATATTTCGTAGACTGAAAGCATATCACGGTATCTGTATAATAACTTGTGTGACTATCGCTTCACACAAGCTATTTCTTCTGTAAAGAAAAACAAATAAAATTACATAAAAATAATTGAAAAAATATCATGAAACAACTAATTACATGTCGGCAATTTATTCTCTCTCGTGATTATTAATGGTTAAAAAAAAAAAAACTGTACTTTGCTGTGGCCATACTGCTAACTCTAGAAGTTGCTTCAATTTTAGTAAATATATGCTAATTATGTTCTATTAGGCAAGCGAAGAGAAAAATAAAGCAGTTCTGGAGGATAATTAAATACAATGTCCTCCAAGGAGAGAATTTCATTAGTTAGACGAAAGCAGGTATTTCAAATAAAGTTTCTCGTTTAAAAATAAAATCTGCTCTCATGTACAACATTTTATTCGGTAAGTATTTCAATTTTTCCTTTGGGGTTTTTTCAAACTTGAAGCTATAAAATCAACAAAACAGTTCTTTCAACAACATAGTGAGCGTCTAATAAACATGCCAAATAAAAACAGATAAGACTAAAGAAAAATAAAGTTAAAAACAAGGGGAAAAATCATATAAACTTTCGAGTAAAGAATTCCACGAGTAAAGCCTACATAATGCTGCCACCCTACATCACCTTATAAAATAGTTTTTAGAAATTATAAATCATTATATTTCTGCCGATATTTAAATAAGATTTGCTAAGAGGTAATTCATATTGAAAGTAAATCAATAAGTCTTAGTATTTACTAGAATCTACTACTTATTTACTTAGGATCAAAATCAAATTTTGTGAAGAGAGTAGGATGCAGTGATGTGGTGGTGAGTTAGTGCTGCGGCTTGGTGGTGGGGTACTTGACTTATCTGAATGCTGTACAAATTTATTTGCTGTTACTTACTCAATCGATTTTATGGATTTCATAGAAAATTAAAAAAGAAACAAATTTGATCTCAGTAACATTTAAAAATTGAGTAGCATAGTGCTGATCTTAAGTACAGCAAATTATCTATTCCGGTCGTCTGTTGTCTCGGTTATCCTATCCGTAGTTAATAACTGATTGAAATCGATCTTTGGATTCTGTCGTATATCTCTCTCCACCTCTCCCCTTCGCAATTTTCGATACTACTTTAACCGTTTTATACAAATTGTTGTGAATGTTTTAACAACTTGCTATGCGCATGAATTAGGCAGTTAGAGAGGGACAAAGTATAAAGATATAACGAACACAGGAAAATGGAGTCAGTGGAGATTCATCATAGGCAATTCGGGGAGACGGCTCAGAGGCATAGGGGAGAGTCACATTGGAACAACACTCTAAGAATGCACGGTTTGGCGATACACAGCATAATATCGAAATTGATATACTGGTAGTGGTGGTTGGGCTATAGAGAGTGGTGGTAGACACATGTAACAAAGAATCATAGTCGGGAGGCACTATCGGGAGACCGTATAGAAGCACATTAGAAAGATTTAGTGGGTTGTTGTATCGGAGTTACAGTAGAGGCACACTTAGATGACACATTATGGAGAGAATGTGCCAACACAGATTGGAGTTAGAGCATAACACCTCACCTTTCATGCTTCATGGAACATTTATGTCGTCACTCAGCTGACTAGAAATAAACACTGAATTTCTTTGCAGTACCTCAACTAACTTAGAAAATAATACGTTGGATAATGTGACCATGGGGCCCAAGCACGTAGAATAAAGAGTGAATAGTCACAGCTGGCATGCGTTTGCTCTTGGTTTACTTCACCAGAGCTTATATGGCTGATCGATAACAATCTCACTTTACGTTTCTGAGCTGAGATCATGTTGGAATTAACTTTATTTTCTGTTACCTCGAGATGTGGTATAAGATACTGATATAATAGGCAATGCACATCATCGAGAGTCCTTTTAAAACTTTCAGGGGTGTGGAAACCTTGCATAAAATTGGTAGAACATATAAATACCAGTATGTTTCTGTAAAGTTTCTTAATGAATAACGTTTCTTAAAGTTTTTTAAGAAGAGAAGTTTGGAATCTGACATTATTTGATATTCTATATGTGTCGGGTTAGTTGATGGTGCGTTGAGTGTAACAATCGGCTACAACATGTCTTTGACCCATCTGTTCTCAAATTGAAGCCACATCTTCCCTATCTACATATCTGAACAGTTTCATGGACAGAATTACATATACAAAAGTTCAAGTAGTTCAAAACTAGACGAACTGTTATTACATATTTTCACCGTCTTCCAAAATATACGTTAAGTGCTTTTTCATTCATTTGTAATCCTTATGTATACATGCATATATTTGTATGTTCATATGTATATACATAAATATCTATATATCAATATATAACTATATATACGTATATATATATGAATATAGGTATGTATGTTTTTGTGTATGTGTGTATTCATATACATGTGCGTAGACATATATTTACATCACCGCGAATTCACGTTCATAGAAGAACAACGTTTGATATAATTATTTGCAGTAAAATCTCTGGTTTGGTTCAGATTTGAGAAATTATCGCCTTGAGGGAGGTTACCTTTATACACATGCATTTGAAGTGGAGATGTCAGGGGGAGATAGGTGCATATAATATGCTAAAACCAGTAAGATTGTAGTATTGTTCATAGTTGCTTATGTTTTAAACTTCATATAAACATCGATATACAAATGTGTATGAAAAACAAGTAAAATCGCTTCAGTCAAAGTTTTAATCAGAGAGGCATCCACAAACAGAGAAAGAAACAAAGTGAGAGAGAGGGGAGAGGGCGAGAAAGAGGAAGAGGGAGAACAGAAGAGAGAGAAAGTTTGTGTGTGTGTGTGTGTGTGTGCGTGCGTATATCTTACGCAACAAACACATATAGAGTCTTATCGAAAGGATATAAAATTTTAGATGGAATTCATCACGTATAAAATTTCCTTGGGATTTATAAGGTGAGTTCACTGCGTGTAACGGCACTCATTAATGTTATCCTTGCTAATTGGTTATAGATTCTGAACATCTTATATGTAAGCCGTTTGCTTAAATTTAAATGTTATATTTCCAGCTGTCTTAGCCCCTCAGTGATATATGTAAACAGGATCTCTTTTTTTTTCTCTCTCTCTCTCTCTCCCTCCCTCCATACAAATACACATGCACATGAATATACGCACACACATGCATATATATTATATATATATATATATATATATATATATATGCCAAAGTGAGTTTATTATTTTCAGTTACTTTAAGAATAACAAAATATATATATATATATATATATTATATATATATATATACTTACTTGGTAATGGATGCGTGGCGTTCGCTCATATACTATAAATGATATATATATATACATATATATATGTATATACATATATATATATATATATATATATATATATATATATATATATATATTATATATATATATATATATATATATATATATGCATTTATACACACAGACATGTACATGCTTACATACATACTGTATGTATATATACATGTATAAATGGGTACAGGACGTCAAAAAACCGTGAACAAAATGAGGAACGAGAACATAAAAAAAAACAAAAGTATGGAAAACGAAATTTTTTCGAACAACGAAAGACCAAATAGAAAAGCAAGACAGGCAACATAAAGAACATTCCCTTCATCAGTTGTCCCCTGTTTTATCTATTCCAGAGGTGAACTGATGAAGGAAATGTTCTTTATGTTGCTTGTCTCGTTTCTCTATTTTGTTTCTTTCGTTGTTCGGAAAAAAATCGTTTTCTATGCTTTTTGCTTTTTATGTTCTCGTTTCTCATTTTGTTCACGTTTGATGAAAACGGTACGTAAAGGAAAACCAACTTTATAAGTTACTTCAGTTTTGTTGACATAAAGCAAGACGTTTTGCTTATGTTGTAAATAATTTTCAAGTGGTGGTGAAAACGTCGAACAAAAATATTTGCAAACACAGTGTTAGTCATCTTCCCTAAATTGATCTTTACAAAACAATAACTTGCCAATTTAAGAGGTAAGAGCAGTAACTATGAAATATGTTGGGCCTCTGAGACTGGGGGATTGTAAACAGAAAAACCTCTGCCCATTAGGTTCAATGCATTCGACAATGCTTTGATCATCCCGAAGTCGTAATAGAAGAAAGATGCCCAAAATATTGAACTGTAGGGACGAATCTACAACCATGGAGTTACAAAGCGTCTTTTCTTTAACTCAGTCACTCCTGCGACCATCAACAAGAGAAATAAGATATAGCTTGTTGTATATGTCAGAATTATCACCCACGCACTGTATTTGAATAATTAGATGGATCTGTTAATTTAAATATCTTCGTAATTTCTCATGATTGCTGTGTAGTTATTCAGTAGAGTAATTAAATGTACCAATAATTAACTACGTAATCATAAACATATAATCAATGTACAAATGCAGTTCTTTCTAAATCAACTTACTATCTTCCCACGAACTAGTGTTATATACAAGATTCATCTTATCTTCCATTGTTGTTATTGACAATAAAGTTTAACGAACGATAATTTGTTTACTCTATCGCTGGTTGCAGCCACTGAAGTGTAGCAACAGTAGGCTATCGCCATAAAGTAGTTTAAATATAAATTCGTTATGAGAAGTGAAACATGAATAGGCGTCAGGAAAAACAAAATGACTGCGATCCTGTGCAGTACCTTAGACTGTTCAGCTATCCTGACTAATTACAATTGAACTCTTTCTGCTATGTTTGTAATTTACAGTAATCTTCTTATAATAGGATAGCTGAGGAAATGTTGCATTACTGTGAGCCATTTTATGCCAATTACTTTCTGTCTTAAATTCCATAGATACCCTCTTTACCTCTCATCTTTAAGGGTTTAATGGAAGAAATATTGATAAAAATTAGTAAACTTGTCTCGAAGTCAGAAATTCTCATTTTGAACTTAAAATCGGTGAATTGTTATCCTAGAAATATTACAATATTTAGCCCAGTGACTTTACGATCTTAGTTCAAGGTCCACCACCATCGATAAAATATCAAAAACATTTTTTTAAAATCTATCTAATATCAATTACTAGTTGCTTTTGTTACGAAGAGCTAACATTTTGTGGGAATGCTTCGGAAGCCTATCGTCACTCAATCGTAAAACATGGTCACGCTATTCATTTGAACCCTGATCTGAAGAGTTTAAATATTAGATATTACAATTTTGGAACAATTTCACTGATCCTTACTTGGCTCTCCTATTTAATCTTACATATTCACTTCAGTAACTTCATGTGATAGCCGTTCAGGTGTTTGATGTTTTTGATAAGGCATCCAAGACTCTGCTTCATATAGTGAAAAGATCTTAAAACAAGACAATATCCCGCAATCCATATGCAGTAACAGTGCCAATACCCAGTTTTGGGATACTTGACTTGTCTGTGGAGGAAACTCATTCCATACACATTAAGACATGCAAGATCCTGACATCAGCTGAAAACTTCCTAAGAAAGTGTGATATTAACAAGCATTACGTAAGAGAAGATGGAGAGAGTAGAAACTTGTGACCAGTGCAAACAGCCTTCGAATGCCCTACTGTATCGCTCAGATTCCACTCGTTGAACAACACCAACAAAAAATAAGCGCATAAAGATAGCGCTCAAAAGCGAAGAGATGAGCATTCAACGCATCGGTAGCAAGGTCTTCAGGATGTACTTCCTTCTTGACGATTTTCTTGACAGTGTGTGTGTGCGTGCTTAGCGGTATTTCGTCTGCCGCTACGTTCCGGGTTCAAATTCCGCCGAGGTCGACTTTGCCTTTCATCCTTTCGGGGTCGATTAAACAAATAACACTTACGCACTGAAGGTCGATATAATCGACTTAATCCGTTTGTCTATTCTTGTTTGTCCCTTCTGTGTGTAGCCCCTTGTGGAAAGTAAAGAAATAAGTGTGTGTGTGTGTGTGTAGAGAGAGAGAGAGAGGGAGAAAGAGAGAGAGAGAGAGAGAGAGAGAGAGCAAGTGAGTGATAGCGATATAGATAGAGAGATAGATATAGATACAGAGAGTGAGCAACTGATTGAGAGAGTGGAGTAGAGAGAGAGAGTGAAGAAAGAGCGGAGCCAAGATTTACTTTCTGATGTCGATATTAGTTTTGAGTTAACTTTTTATACCGTTGCAATAGTTCATATTAAGGAACCACGCACTCATGCACATATTCACTCATATACATACACACACTCATATATATATATATATGTGTGTATACACATACATATATATATATATATATATATATATATATACGCATATATATACCTATGCACACACACACATACAGACACACACACTTGAACGTACATGCACAATTATAATTTTGAATTTCTGGATAAGATGTTTGTATATACATATGAACGGTTGTACAAATATATAAAGCATACACCGTGTACATGTCTATATATGAATATCTGTGTATATCTACATAGATATATACATTTATACATACATACATACACACACATATATATATATACACGCACACACATATCAATACATGCATACATTAAACGTATATACATGTTTGTATTTGTATGGTACATGTGTATGTATATACAAGTGAAAACTGGTTTATGTATGATGCGGGTGGATTTGTGTGTGTTTGTGCTGTGTTTGTGTGTATGTTCGGTCTGTATATATTTGTATATGTATGTGTTTATACACATTATAAAGTGTGCGTACTTTTATAGCTTGTATGTATATCCATGCCATGTGCTTGAACCTCTATGTGTTTATATATATATATATATATATATAAGCATGTGTACGAGTATATATGCGTCCGTGTGAGCGAGCGTCTGATTGAGAGTGTGTTTGTATGTCCGTGCCTGTATAAGTATGTATATATCTGCATATCCGTTTAAATATAATTCTGACTTTATGTGCATGTGCCACGCACGCGCGTTTGTGTGTGTGTGCGTGTGCGTGTGTGTGTATGTGTTGTGTTGGTGATATATGCTATATGAATCAGGTTTGATCCGCTGTGTTTGACATGGTTGCCTGAGGGGGAGTCAATTATATATAAGGAAGAAAGAATTAACGAAAGAATAACAGAAAGACAGGGCAGAAAGAAAGCAAAGAGAAGAAGAGGGTGAGGAAGAACAAAAGCAACAACAGCAACAACGAAAATAGCAACCACAACAAATACAACAAAATAAAATTAGCAATGACAATCCACCCTGAAGCTCATTTTGACTCTTTCCTTTTTCTTTTGTAGTTTTATTTAATTTTTCTTCTCAACCAATTCTTCATTTTCCATTCCTTGTAAAAACCTGCATCTTGATTTGATACGCGGCTACAACAACACGAGCTTAAACAACCAACTCTCTTGTTTAACCGACGACGGTGGCGGCATAAAATGGCGACGGAGATGGATTGCAGTAAGGGAAGTAACATTGTTAGCTGATACGGTAGCCAAAGCAGCGACGACATTATGCGTCATGGGTGACGGTGATAGCAACTGATGGGCAATGGCGGCAACTCGGGTGAAATTGATGGCGATAACAGCGATATAAATTGTAAAGTCCAGTAAACCTCTTGTGAACGATGCAACTAATTTTTATCGCTTCATCTGTACTGAAATCAAACCAAGCTATCAAATTCACAAATACTTTCTTCATTTCAACTCAGTTTTCTCAAAGCTAGCCATCGTCTTTTTACTTAAAACTAGAAAGTCATTTATGCATAAGAAGGCGTTGGTATGATGGGTTGGTCCCTTACTAAATTCACCCTCTCATCTATTTGACTCGGAATTATGTCAATTGAGCGGTGGAGTTCCTCTGAGTTGTTTCAGTTTTAGTCGCAGCGCCGAGGTCGACTTACTTTTATTCATTTATGTGGGTAAAGAATCATGCATTTTTTGCTGACCTTGTAATGTATAGGTCAGCGCTGATTCAGCACTCTCCAATTAATAGCACTTATTCAGGCCGTCACCATCCCGTCGTTTTCCTATGTGTTTGGAACCGAAGATCACATTATCCAATGTGAAAGAAATGTTTCTAATAATTTAAGCACTCTCGCAGTGGGGTTCTCTCGATGACTTGGAGAAACTTTTCGATGAACACGAAACGGACCGGTTAAGATTTAGTTAAGAGTTGGTTAAGATTTAGTTGCTTTAGATTTTCACTTCATATTTCATTAAGGTCGACGTTACATTACATCCTTTCGAGGTAGATAAAATAAGTTCCAGCTAAGCTCTAGGGCCGATGTAATCGATTTACCCACTATCCCGAAACTGCTGGGTTTGTGTCAAAAATTTGAAACCAGTATCATCGCTCTAATTAAAGCAGCGAGCTGGAAGAATTGTTACTGCATCGGACAAAATGCTTAGAGATATTACTTCCGGTTCAAATGCAACTAAGACTAACTTTGCCATCATCCTTTACGGAGTTGAAAAAATAAGCACTAAAATCGAAGTAATGGAATAGCACCTTTCCTCAAAATTTCAGGCCTTGTACCTATTATTTTGATTATGAAGGCGGTAAGCTAGTAGAATAAGTAGGACATCCGGTTCTTAGCATTCAGAATTGAAGTCCTACCGACGTCGGCTTTGCCTTCCATCCTTTTGGGATTAATAAAATAGGCACCAGTCAAGTATCGGGTCGGTAGTGTTGACTTATTCCTTCCCCTCAAAACTGCTGGTCTTGTGTCTAAATTAGAAACCGATATTATAACTACGGTTAAGGAGGGTGCGAGCTGGCAGAATCGCAAAATTTGCTTTGTTTGTAGTATTTCCTTCGACCCTTTACATGCTGAGATCAAATCTCATCAATGTTAGCTTTACTTTACATTTTCTTTTTTGGTAGGGTGTAGATGGATACCATAAAACAAAGGTACTAGTCAAGTACTGAGGTTGATGGCACTGCAAACGTTAATTTCATCCACTTAGCCTGATTATAGGGTCAGTGAAATTTTATGTTGCGGTCGATATGTTTGCACGGCTTAAACGCCATGTATGATGTTTGATTTAATAATGTTAGAATGTCTTCTGCGTATGTGTGTGTTGTGTATGAATATGTTATAGGAGCTGCTACAAATAGCAGCCAAATTTTACTCAAAGCACTTCTTCCCTTTTTGAAAAAAGTGATGACATGGCACGAATGACATCCGTGCAAATATGTGTATATAGAGCAACAACGTGAGCAAAATAATAAAAAGATCATCATCCGCGGCAGCAACGCTGTTATTACCACCAACACTACGTTGAACACGATTTTGACACTTCGACCATCGCACATCTCAGAAATGAGAACCAATTCCATAGATTTAAAAGTTTATAAAATCAAAAATCTCAGAAGCCTCAGACAAAATCACAAACACAGTTGGAATACCTTTTCTTATAGGTCCGTTCGGTCAGACCTAACCCGTGGCTAAACAATGACAGGTAATGACGAGACATTTAAGCCGTCATTGGATTTGCAATATATAACAGTGAAATCTCTTCAAATTACAAATAGTCTGTAAGGTATAAGAAATGGCTACCTAATATCCCTTAAATCGCATATCTACAATCTTTAAAGTAAAATAAGGGAAGAATTAGTTAATGTAGTCTTTAATATATCAGAAGACAGAAGACACCTTTCTAATCTTAAAGGAAAGACCATTTGCACGATGTAACACCAATATATAAGAAACACGCGATAACTTTTTATTTGCGAAATTGAAAGGTATTTTGCGGTGTCTAGTCCATGATACCCTCAAAATACTATACCACACACAAAAAAAAAAAAATGGATAGTATTCCTTGTTAACCCCACCTCAGAATATACATCCAATTTTCCCCAACATCAAACATCCTACAGTATTAAACAGAAAAGATCATAACATACAAATCAGACACCCCACAGTCAGCACATTAGATAACGTAGTCCCTGATATGTAAAAAGGACAATAGTCGCACTTGGATCGTAGATCTTCTCGATCATATCAAACCTTGATCTGAAAATAACAAATACGATAACCTCTATAGAGAACCAACAATAGTTCTTCCAAACGGTGATTCAAATTCGCAGAAATAGCAGCCAAATATCACTCGCATCATACAAACACAAATACTACAGATTTTTGACAGAAAGGACGACTTGATAGTGTAGTCCATACATATACACACACAGAGATTCAGACAGACAGATGGCTGTGTGGTTAAAAATTTTGCTTCGCCAACATATGATTTCGGATTCAATCCCATCGTGCAGCACTTTCAGCACGCTTTTCTTCCGTAGCTCGGGCCGATTGGTGCCTCGTAAATGAATATGGTAGATAGGAGTCAGAAACTCTAATCATCGTATATGGGTCTATGTGCATGTGTGTATGCGTGCGCGTGTTGTGTGTCTGTCTCTCAACACTTGACAGCTTGTTTTCGCGTTTGACGCCCTCGTGACATAGATATTCTATCGGCAAAGACTCAGATAGAATGACTACAAAAATTAAAATAAGCACTGGATTTGTTCGGCTAAATTCATCAAGGTAGTATTCCAACATAGCCACAGTCTAATGACTAAAACCATTAAAGGAGCACTATACAAACACACACACACGCAACTCACACACCAACATATACACACACACATGCTGAAATTTTGCTGGTTATTTGCAGCTTGAGCAGATCTACAATGAAAGTCTTCCTTCGAACAAATCGGTCGAGCCAATTTAGTGCTTATTTTTAGTAGTCATTCTGTGTCTTTAACGATAGAATAACTATGTCACAAGGACATCAAACGCTAAAGCAAGTTGCCAAGCTTTGAGAGACAAGCACAAACACATACACACACACACACACACACACACACACACACACACACACACACACACACACACACACACACACACACACCCACACACACATACACACGCACATGCACATATATTTCTTTACTACCCACTAGGGGCTAAACAAGGACAGACAAACAGATTAAGTCGATTACATCGACCCCAGTGCGTGACTGGTACATAATTCATCGAGCCCAAAAGGATGAAAGGCAAAGTCGACCTCGGCGGAATTTGAACTCAGAACGTAACGGCAGATGAAATACCACTAAGCATCTCGCCTGGCGTGCTAACGTTTCTGCCAACTCGCCGCATTACGCACATGCACATAGCACGTGCACATAGACATATACAAGATGAGTAGAGTTTCTGACTCCTATCTACCAAATTCATTTACAAGGCACCAATCGGCCCGAGCTACGGAAGAAAAGCGCGCTGAAAGTGTGGCACGATGGGATTGAATCCGAAATCACGTTCTTAGCGAAGCAAACCTCTTAACAACACAACCGTTCTTACGCGAACCTCTGTCTGTCTGTCTGTCTGAATCTCTGTGTGTATGTATGGAAGTGTATGTGTGTGAGTGTGTGTGAGTGTGTGTGTGTGTGTGTATGTGTGTGTGTTTGTATGTGTGTGTGACGGGCTGATGGATAGAGAGGAAGACTGACAGACTGAGAATTGTAAGAAGGGAGGTATATGAGGAAAACCAATAGCAAAACGATAACATTTGTTCCAGCTGTTAACCTCAGATTAACATTGAAATCTAAACGAATATTTACTCGTAGGTTTCTCTCTCTTTCTCTCTTACTCACTCTTCATTTAATTCTGTCGTCCTCGTTCCCTCTCTGCCCCTCTTCGTCTATATCACTCCTTCTGTCTGTCTGTTTGTCTGTCTGTCTGTCTGTCTCTCTTTCTCTCTCTCTCTGTCTCACTCTCCTGGTCTCTTACTTTTCAATGTATCTTTTCAGTTGGACAATATGACACTATCACAATAAATAAATAGCACTAGAGACCAAGTGTTCTCATTGCCCTATAGCTAATAACCAAAGCTCAGTAACCAATGCGGTTTCGCTCTCCTCTACCTTTTCTACTGGTTCCAAGCCGCTGTGCTATTGCCATGATGTGTCACCGCCAAAACAAAGGCCATATTTTTTTATGCCACACCTGCCACATACAGTCATTCATCTTTCAGTAAAGCCTTGCTCATTTTTCCAATTTATGCACACACACACACACAAACACACACACACACGCGTGCACACACACACGCACACACACGCAGGACACACATACGCACGCACACACACATATACATACACAGACAAATACACACACACGCAAACACACACACGCAAACACTCACACACACACACAAAGAGTGCACAATACACATATACTGTAATTAGTTCTACTTCCTAATCTCTTCTAAACTGTTTTCTCCCTCTCTTTGTTTTCTTCTTTTGTCTTTCTTTTTCTTTCTATATATTTTTTGTTTTGCTTTGCTTTGCTTTACTTTGCTTTCTTTCTTTCTTTCTTTCTTTCTTCTTCTTTCTAACATTCTTTTACTTCTTCGTTCTTTGTTTTTTTCTTTTCTTCCTTTATTCTTTCTAAACTCTATTATTTCATTATTCCCCGTTCTTCCTTCTTCTCTTTATTCATTCTTCATGTTTTTGCGTGTGTATGTGTATGTGTGTGTGTGTAGTTTCTATATGTTTCTACGTGTGTGTTTGTGTATAATAAGTGTCTGTGTGTACTTGAGCGAGAATGTGTCTTTATATGTCTATATCTGCCTCTGTGTGTACGTGCATGTGTGTGTATGTATGTCTGTATTTGTCTTTCTATATATATCTTTGAGAGTATATTCATCTTTATGTGTGAGAATGTAAGTCCATGCATATGCGTGTGCATATGTGCATGTGTGTGTGTTTGTACGTGAAGCTGTGTGTATGTATACGTATGTTATGTTCCCACCTTCCGTCTATCTACTTGTTTCCTAAATTAGTTCCCACCCCAAATTTCTCTCTCTTTTCTTTTATTTATCTGTCTCTCCCTTTCCTTCTAAATTGAACTGAAGAATCTCGGCCCTTCACCAAAACCCCCGCACTCACCCCATACTTCCTATCGTTTTACTCCTCCCTGTATCCCACCCATTATTAGATGTCCTCCGTACCAATTCTTACTTCTGGCCATACAGCAGAATAGCCGCCAATAGACAAAAAGACAAGAAAAATCTTGATACTGTTGCTGCGTACAAAATAATAACAACATAAAATAAAATGTACAAGTAAAATATAAAATATAATATATAATAACATAAACTAAAATTTTAAAAATACAACATAAAAATACCCTTCTTAGCCTTTTAGCCGCTGTCTCATGCTAGGCAGATTATGATGAAGCACATTGGAAGATTCCGAAAACAAATCTTCAAGCTTAACGAATCATTTTATTGAATTGATTCACAATATTTTCTTTTGTATAATGATGCTTCCTCGAACTTTCGCCTCCGGAGATTTGTGCCTCGGGTGTAAAAAAGAGTTCGTAGCAATTTTCACCATGTCAGATATTTCAATAAGAATAAGGAAACGACAGAAAGAACGGAATATGTAGAAAACAGACAAAGAAAATATCAAATGTGAAGAAAATCTGATAAAGACCATAACATATATATATATATACATAAATAAAAATCATATCTTATATATATGTGTATATGTATATATATGGATGTATATTTATGAATATATATATATATTATATATATATATATATATATATATATATATATATATTCTTTTTTAAAATCAACTAGATTTTTCATTTTACAACAATTTGTAACTAGAGTTAAACATATTAAACATATGTACAAAACAACAAAACAACATAGTGAAATTAGCGAATTTGTGGACATCCAAATACACAATCAAGCACGTATAAGTATATATATATATATATATATATATATATATATATATATATATAATATATATAATATATATATATATATATATATATATATATGTATATATATATATATATATGTATATATATATATACATACATACACATACATACATACATACTACATACATACATACATACATACATACATACATACATACAATACATACATACATACATATAGGCGCAGGTGAAGATAAATACGATGATGGAAAACATACTGAGAATGTTTACAAATACATACATGAATTAATATATACATCGACTTATAGGAAATGTGCGCTCACATATAAAGACACCACCATGTTGCACACACAATTTACACATCACATGCAAACGAATAAATTTGGTTTCATCCTCTCTTTCTCTCCCTCACAGCCTCTCTGTATGTGTCTGTGTGTGTGTGAGTCTACACGTGTATATTAATATATATATATATATATATATTATAAATATAT
>NC_042998.1:114278669-114306169 GCF_006345805.1 Octopus sinensis
TTTGGTTGTTAGTTTTTTCTCTCATTCCAGCTCGCTTTTGCACCTCCGCATTCTTCATAGAAGCATAAAATATTCCATTTACTTAAAATCTCATAAAACGAATTTCTCCGACAAAAAGTAGGTAAAATAAACAAAACAGCATTTTGTGGAATTGCTACAGAACACTGAAGAGCATCATTCGAAGCTATTGCTTCCTGATTTTCGAAAAAAAGGTTCTTTAGCGACGAAACAGATTTTTCGGTGCATTGAAAGGAACATATTATTTGTTTTTTGCTCTCTACACTTTTAATCTCACCGTCACACACCTCTTAATATTCACGCTTGAACTCCTCCCAAAAGTCGACATTACATTTCATCCTTCTATTTTAATCAACAAAATAAGAGCTAACTGTCGTTGCTGCTTCTGTCTAGTCCTGTGTCTCATGACGCAAGCATAATGAAATGTGTTCTGAACATGGTCAGCCATAATATTTTATGCATCTAATACCAAATGTCATAGATATTATTTAATCCTTCTATTCCTTTCTTTGAAATGAATAAACTGATTAATCAGTTGAATCCCGTTTCACCTGGAAATATATGACAGTTGAAAGAATATTCTTACATTAAAAAAAAAACATAAAAAAGCAATTCTTATAATAGCATATATTGATTTCATACATCTCGGTTTAAATTGAATTTCAATACTTCCAAGAAAAATGTCGAGTTTAAGTTTCAATAATTAAATGATTAGTAGACTCAGTAGAGCAACCGTCAAGATGCATTGCTGTATTAAGCTACATCCGTTTGTGTTCCGAGTTTAAAGCATACCGAGGTCAAGTTTGCCTTTCATTTATATAGAGGGCGATAAAACATAAATAACAGTAGTACTTTGATTTAGAATGAATCAACTCTACTATCTCCCAAAGTTTCTGGTTTTGTACAAATGTTAAAATGCTAATAAACCGTCATATGTACGGAATACAGTGATATTCAAAACAATGCGTTGCACATATGTACTTTATACGTTCCGGCAGGGTCGAACTTGAATATGCTAATCAACGATGTTCTGAACACCAATGAATCATGTTGTGATGATGTTATGTCTATGAGGCAGAGTGTGAATGATTTAACAACATCTTGCAAATATTTAATTGTAACTTTTTATTTCACTGCACAAGTAACATTCAGGTTGGTTATGAATTAGGAAGTTTCTACAAGTCAACACAATTGAAAGAATTATTCCGCAGCGTTCATAAATAGTTGATTACAAAAGCTCTGTGATGAAGCGTGTCAAGACAGGTGAAGATATGTATATTAGTTTCATATCGGCCAACTGTAAGGGCATATTCAAGTTGAGCAATAGTCGCTAAAACAATTATTACAAATGGCAAGACGGTGTGTGGATCTGGATCGGGGATTGCCACACACAAGATGGTACTATAACAAGCCTTTATATAACCCATGTATCACCACATTCCAGAAAGATCTACAGTGATCTATCACATGAAGTTTGGCTGCTGATTGGCCAATAATACTGTCTGTCACGTGAACAAGGTTGTGCTATGTCGTTAATATGAACTTCACAATCTGGAGACTCGGTTTCGAGTCTTGCTACAAACGCATATTCATCGTTAAGGAGCAGATGCTTTCCCGTGACGAGTATAGCAACAACTAGTATATACACATTCGAATCTTCTGGAATGTATTAAGAATAAACATGCACATCCTCGTTAGCATGTTAGATATCAAGAATTAGAAATAAAAACATCTAGAGCATGGCAAGAAAAACTCCGACAATTCTTGCTGTAGAAAGTGCAGGCAAATATTTTGATAATAATAAGAAAAATAGAGAATAAGAAAAAAGAAATATACTTGCTCAAATAAACAGAATATCAGAATTCCCCTTTACATAACTATAGTGAAAAGGGAGCAATGTTATACAAGACAACATCTTTCATTGCACAAAACACTAGATCATATTCCTCTCTTTTCTCCTCTCCTCACTCACTTGACTACCTCTACACCCCCCACATGTCTATATATATGTGTGTGTGTTTAGGGCGGCGAGCTGGCAGAAACGTTAGCACGCCGGGCGAAATGCGCAACCGTATTTCGTCTGTCATTACGTTCCGAGTTCAAATTCCGCCGAGGTTGACTTTGCCTTTCATCCTTTCGGGGTCGATAAATAAAGTACCAGTTAATCACTGGGGTCGATGTAATCGACTTAACCTGTTTGTCTGTCCTTGTTTTTCCCCTCTATGTTTAGCTCCTTTTGGGTAGTAAAGAAATATGTGTGTGTGTCTGTGTGTGTCTATGCATTCGTGATAAGTGTGTGCATATCTCAGAGTGTGTAAGTAAAATGATGCATCCGAGCAAAATCCTGTTACAGAGTGAAATAGGATGAGCATGAATACCAATCATCATCATATTCATCATCATCATCCTCATCATCGTCGTCGTCGTCATTATCATCGACATCATTATCAGCAACATAATCATTCGTTGTTGCGGTTATTATTATTGTTAATGTTATATGTTATCAATAGTGGTAATATTAATGTTGATATTGAAAATGATGATGACGGTAATGATAAAAATGATAACAAATGATGATGATGATATTGATATTAATAATAATGATGATGAAGATTATGGTGATGACGATGAGGATGAGGATGATGATGAAAATCATGATCATGATCATGACGAAGGTGATGATTTATGACGATGGTGGGGATAATGCTAATGATAACGATGTTTATGATGATGATGCTAATAATAATAGCCACAACAAATATGCAGTTTTATATAAGAGCATGGTGCCAGATTTTTCTCACCTAATTGCTACTTATGTCGGCAAATTTTGGCAATTCTGAGGAATTCTTGTAAAAATAGATAAGAAAAGAGGTGCTAACACTGTTTACATATATATTAGTGAGTATTTATTGGTGTATACTTTTGCACATATCAACATTTGACTTGTCGGTATTCCATTTTTAGTCCATTGCATATAATTATATATATATATATATATATATATATAATAATACACACACACACATATATATATATATATATATATATATATACATATATATATACATATATATATTCATATATATATATCCATATATATATTATTTACTATATGATTGAACGCCACGCATCCATTTCCAAGTAAGTTTTATCTAACACACACACACATACATACATATATATGTATATATATATATATATATATATATATTATATATATATATATATATTATATACATATATATATATATGTATGTATTATATATATATATATATTATATATATATATATATGTATATCTATATATATATATATATATATATATGTATATCTGTATATATGTATACATTTATGCAGTTATGTATGTATGTATATAATATATATTATATATATGTATGTATGTATGTATATATGTGAGTGTGATATTTATTTGTCTGTTTAGATGTAAATATATACATATATGAATATAAAGATAGGGAATGTAAACATTTCTGACATTTTTATGTGCACGTGTAGACACGCACACATACGCACATATATATATATATACAGTTATGTATCTTTATATATGTATATACACATGTACACACGCACACACACACACGAACACATGTACATGTGTGTGGGAGTATATATGGATATACAGAAATATATGTCCGAAGGCCAGGAAATAGTTTTATATTTCTGCACTCAGTTGTAATTACACCTCCGATTTAGACACATCTACATAAATATGCGTGTGTGTGCGCGTGTGTCAGTGTATATATATATATATATACATGTACATATATACAGGGAGAGTTTACGAAAAAAACAAAAGACGAAGACAGGTGGTGTACAAATACATACCTATATATATATGTATGTATATATACATATACATAAATACATATATATGCATCCATGGCTGTATATACATGCACAGATACATATAGATATATGTATGTATATATATGTATATATATATATATATATATATATATATATATATATATTATATATATATAGTGAAAGGAAAATATTATTACTGTTTGCATACATGATTATGCAAATCAAAAGAACAAAGATATTCCAAATTCGCCACCCAAGGAATATATATATATATATATATATATGTATGTATGTATGTATGTATGTATGTATGTATGCATGTATATGTATATGTATATGTATTTATACCTATATGTATGTATAGTTACTTCTCTCCGTACGTATCCACGTACATAACAGTAGAAAAAAAAACTATATTTCTTCCATGGCTACCTATATCATTATACATGATCGACGTGTATATTTTATGGAAGATGTACAACACGAGAAATAATGATACAGAGGAGGTTATGGAAAATGAAAGAAAACTCTTAACCATTTTTCATTGTTTTTCTGTTGTGTGTATGTGTGTGTGTGTGTATTTTGTATATAAACGAGCAATATATACTAGTTTTTTTGTCCTCCCTTTACCTCTTTATTTTGCATATTTACTTATGTGTGTGTGTGTATAATTGCATATATACATATTTGCAATTATATGTATATAAATATACATATATATGTATGTATGTATATATATATAATATATATATATATATATTATATATATTATATATATATATATATATATATATATATATATACGTACAGATATACATAGATATACATATATAATCATGTTGTATGCAAACAGCAATGTTTTTGTGTGTGTATATCATAAGTATTCATCTATATATATATATAATATATATATATATATATATATATGTATGTAGGTATATGTATATGTTTATATACATATATGTACACACATGTATGATCATTTGATATAGATAAATACATAAATGTGCAAATGTATAGATATTGCTGTACTTTACAATTAATACGTATACATTTTATGTCTTTAGTTACTTATATACACCCACCCTCTAAATATATACAAATATTTCACACAAAACGAAACAAACATATATATATATATATCTGTACACATATATATGTATATATATATAATAGATATAGATATGTATAAATATATATATATACATATATCTGTACACTTATATATATATGTATATATGATATATATATATGTATGTATATATATAATAATATATATATATATATATATATATATATATATTATATATATATATACATATGTATTGCGTGTTAGTATTATTTTTATACATACACATATACATATATATATACATACATTTATATTATGTGCGTGTATGTATTGTTTTTATACACACATATATATATTATGTGTGTATATGTATTATTTTTTACATACATACATACATACATACATACATACATACATACATACATACATACATATATATATTATATATATATATTTATATACATATTATTGTATGCGTGTATTTATGTATTTATATACTACTCACACATGTACATACATAAACAAAAACGCTCTTATATAAATATATATATATATGAATACCACTGTGTGAATTTTAGAAGAATGATTCACCATAGCACAGTTGAATACCACTTATTATCGGTTGTCCGGTGGCTTAAAACCCTGTTGTTATTTTATTTGTTTATACATTTCTCGCTTTGGTCGACTTCTGTTCGGATGTAGCGTCTTCATTTTCATTTTTTGGGACCAAGCGTCTCCCTCTTTCTTTTCTTTTTTTCCCTTCAACGTGTTACATCTTGTTGCTCTCCTTTCCTCTATTCCCAATCTTTTAGACCTTATGTCTTCTCTCACTTGAACGTACACATATTTTTCCTTGTTTTCTTTATGTCTTTGCTTTTTTCATTATCTTATATTTATAACAATATAATCATAAGACATCACTTTAAAATATACACTTATGAACTCCACACTCTCTTTTTTCCTTGTTTTTCACTCTTTTTATCTTTTCTTTATTACAAATATTTACTCAGTCTTTTTTTTTAACTAATCCACTTAGATTCAGATAACTAAGGTTGCATATATCATTCTATCTATCAAACTATCTATCTATCAAACTATCTATCTATCTATCTATCTATCTATCTATCTATCTATCTCTATCTATCTATCTATCTATCTATCTATCTATCTATCTATCTATCTATCTATCTATCTATCTATGTGTCTGTAAGTGACGTGAAAGTGGCTCTGTTGCCTCGTTGCGTTTCCACCATTCGGGCCCCTCGGGCGGCTCCAACTCCTTCGTTCCTCAGAGCATGCATCCTAGCTCTGACAACACATCCTTCGTGTTTGGCGTCGAGATGTTGATCGAGGGCCAACCTCGCTGCCAGTACGTTGGACGCGATGCCAGTTCTAAGTGCATCTTCTATATTCTTAACTAAGTCTCCCTCTATTCTATTTCGGTCTAATGCTGGGCCTTACTGTACCTGACTGATTCTGCTTTAATTGCTTTCTGTAGAGCATACACCATCTCTTGTTGATGATGGCACCCGTCAATTCTCTCTTAACTAATGTGCTAACCCGGTCTCTGTAAGCCTGTCGAGCCGTGAAAGACGCGTTCAGCTTCCAGTAACCAGGACCCTGCCTATGTGTCTTATCTTAGTCATGTGTACAAGTCACAAATTTGTGGTCTGTGTAGCTGACTATATGGAATTGTGAACAACCTACACTATCTTTATCTACTGTCCTACAGAATACTCTAAGTACGATTTGGACGACCCGATGCGGTTTCTCCATGTCCACATTGGTACATTCGGGTCGTCCAGTCGGTATCTGATAGACAGTTGGAAATGTCTGAGCAGGTCTTTGAGGCATTTGCATCCCCTCCTATTACTATCTCTGCCCACATAGTCAAGATGCGTGTCCAAGGTGGCGTTCCAATCCCCTACTAAAAGTAAAGGTCGAGACGTTCCCAGGAAAACCTCTAGACGTCCAAAGAAATCTGGCCGGCCTGTTAAGGACGGTGCATAAACTTATCAGTCGAAAGGCACACTCATTGCTGCCATCGACATCGAAGACGACCAGCCTACCCTCCGGGTCTAGGAAAATTGCTCTTACTTTGAGGTCCAGGCTCTTCCGGAGGAACACCGCGGTGCCACCTTTGCCCATTCTCGGTAGACACGGAGAAAAATAAATATCGAAATGTGTGCCGAACATGTGCTGGAGTGCCCCACGGGCTGTGGAGTCTGGTCTCACTGATAGCTATGATGTGCAGATTTTGTGACTTGATGTCGTTTAACAGGTAGCCTTGTTTCCAAGGCGACCCCAAGCCACGTACATTTATACTGCCTATTTTGAGCATGTTCCTATCGAAAGTTGTGTATTACACACGAAAGGAAGATGAAAAAGAAAGAGAGAGAGAGTCACTTAATGTCCGAAAGTTATTTGTTCTTCACCTCACAGTTCTCTCCCAGAAGGTTTTCTTACAGTTTTTGGACAAAAGAGAGATTTCAGGGTGATGTATGTGTTCTTCTGTTATGTGGTTGATTTTAATGTGTTGCGGTGGTGTTGTGCGTGGGTGATTCTTTGTTTTGGTATCATTTTCGGTTATGTTGGTGTTTGACCTAATGAATTCCATTAGGTCGGGATTGTTGATGTTTATGGCTGTCAACATTGTTGGGGGGTTTGGTGATAGTGTGTTTGTGTTGATGTGTTTGTTTGCTGCGGATGTTTTAGTTTCGGGAGTGGTAAACCTCCCTGTTTGTTTGTCTGCTTCGCTATTCCTTTTTTTCGAACAGGGGCGCGAATTACTCGAGCCTGAAAGGATGTGTGAGGCTTTTCAACAACACTTTACCTAACTGTTTGGGACAAGTGGTGGGTCAGAACGCAGAGTGGACTTTAGTGCCTACCTGCATGCCCTGCCACGACTCTCAGCAAGAGAGGCGGAGTGTTGTGAAAAACCCATCACATCCGCGGACGTACGGGATACGATGGCAGGTTGCGCGAGAGACAAGTCATCAGGCTTGGATGGTCTGCCCTACGAACTTTATTGTCATATGCCAGACTTGCTTGGAGGCGCCTTGGCAGCTGTCTACTGCAACTGAAAGCAAAACGGGAGTATCCCCGCCTTTGTAAAGCGAGGAGCAGTGGCACTGTTAAGAAAAGACGAGGAACACCTGACCCGCCTGTTCAGGATAACTTTCGAGCCGGGACCTATGGATAATCACAAAATATCCCTGGCCTGGCAGTGCTATCGAGAAGCATTACCTGTTCGGGATAAGCTCTACAGGCACGGTTTGAGACACACTGGACCGACTTGCCCGGGATGTCAGAGCGACGAAACCGTTCTGCACGCACTCGTGCAATGTCCAACCATTTCAGACCTGTGGGCTTGTGCCGAGCGGCTGCTGTCACGTGTGGGACGAGTCCGCCTGTCGGCTGAATCTAACATGAGAGTTGCTCCATCCCCTTCCCTCAACCGAGAAGGCAAGGCAGTTCTCCTCGTCAGCGTATTTATCGCTGACGAGGAGAAAATTTTTATGAATTAATTCTGAAATTGGGACCAATACGATAATAACGGAATTTTTTAGAAATTTCTCTCGGCTTACTTCGAGACGCGTGCTTATAGTGATATATTATATGGTTATTAACGATTTGTCTATTTTCGGCATATTTGGCATTAGAATGTTTTTCTTTTGCCCTTGTTTATAAGTTGCTTATATATATATATATACATAAATATATATATATGTATGTTTTTGTCATTAGACTGTTGCCATGCTGAACCACTAAATTACGGTGACATAAACACACCAACACCGGTTGTCAAGCGGTAGTAGGGGACAGACACAGATACAAGGAGGCGCACACACACACACACGCCCACACACAAGAAAACAGACAGACACACACATACACACACACATGCACACGCACATATATATACAAATATATATATATATATATATATGATATATAGAAATATAATAAAAGGCTCCCAAATAAGGAAGCTTAGTGCTAGAGACTTAGTGCTGGAAGCCTTTTATTATATTTCTATATGAATATTATTTTGTCTAATGACTAATTCGTCTTTTATGCTAGGTCACTGGTAATCATAACTTATGTTATTACCCTTTTTGATTATGTATATATATGATATATATATATATATATATATATATATATAATATATATATATATAATATATATATATATAATATATATATATATATATATATATATATATATATATATATATATATGATGATTGATTCTAGTTTCAGCTCATGAGCTGTGGCCATGCTGGGGCACCATCCCATTTTTCATCCATCAAATCCACTCACAAGGCTTTGATTGGCCTGAGGCTATAGTAGGAGACAGTTGTTCAAGGTTTCAGTGGGCCTGAACCCGAAATCATGTGGTTGGGAAGCAATTTTTTATTACACAGCCAGGTGTATATTTTTCAGTCTTTTACAGGATGTTGAACTTTATAAACCTTCACTAATTTCATATATATGTATTCTGATGGATGAATACGGGAGATCCTATTTGCTCTATCGGCTTTATAGATATGGAAGTGAAATCCCGCTCAAATCATATTCTGCCAGGTTTTGTTATTTCTAATGGTCTGCTCACTACACATATGCATATAAACACGCCCGTACACGTGTGTATTGACGTGTATATATTCATATGTTTATGCATGTGAATGTCTTTGTACAGGTGTATTTACTTAGGAAGCCTATAATTATAAAAAACATGGCGAATATTTGTGAATGTGTTTATACGCCTTCATGTAATTTCATCTGTAATTTTAACATATTTGAAATTTTATAGCAGTCCATATTTGTATATATTTGTTAAATGTCTCTTAACTGTTTCTACTTGTGTTGATTACACATTAGTTCGATTTAATTCTGCTAGCCAGGACGGCTTCCTTTTATCTGCGCTTCAAATAATTGCTATCACGTTTGCTTTCCAGTTTTAACGTAAGTGACTTCACACATATTGCTTTATCGTACTACTTCATTCTGTACAGAACTTGTCATAAATCTTGATTCATCTCAAAAGACCAATGGAATATTTCTGGATAATTTTCGTACCTAAAAATTAATTTCTGCCGATTATCAGTCTAGCCATCATTATATTGTCTTATGGTGGTACACCACCTGTTATTTGATGATTGTAGCTCTCCATCCGCTTCCATCTAACATCATTGGTAAACAACGTTTCCATTTGTTTTTCATTATTTTAGTGACAAACCAAACAGTCAGTTACTTGCTTAGGCTTTCTGGAATGTCAAAATTATAGGGAACACTACTCTTCACCCTGTCTCGCATAGTATTTCCCAACGCCAATGCGACTCATTATATCGCTGCCATCTATGCACGTATGTATGTGTATGCGTGTATGTATGCTTGTATGAATGTATGCATGTATGTATGTATGTATACGTATGTATGTATTTACCCGTTATTTGTATTGTGGTTGATGATAGACGTGGGTAATGTTCGTCGTGTCCAGTCGCATTGCTTCCGGCTATACGTCGCTTTGCTAACAAAATTGCGTTTCATGTTTCCCGATGAGCTTAAGAGATTCCTCTGATTTGTGTAATCAAAACGAATTCACAGATAGTGGGCACAGCTCTTAGCATTGGCAAAAATATAGGGAAGATGGTAAAGCAACAAAGACTTGAATGGACAGCAACTTTCACCTTTAGTTGCAGACTATAATGGCGCCAATTTCATTTATAGTATGCGAACACACAGACATACACACAGACACAGACACAGACACACGTACATACACACACACATACGCACACATACATACACACATGTATATATATATATATATATATATATATATATAAGTGCGTGTGTTTATGCATGTACATATATAAATATTACATAAATGTATCAACGGATATATGCACATATATGTATACATATGTATATATGAGGTTATATGTCTGTATGTGTGTGTGAAGGCGTGTGGCCTAGTAGCTAGAGAGTTCCACTCACTATCGCAAAGTCGTGGTTTCGACTCCAGACCGATGGTACGTTTTGATCTTGAACAAAATACTTCACAGTTCATTCAGCTATAGATGTGTAACCCTGAACTCTGCTCAGAGCTAATTTTGGCCTGCCCGCCTACACAACGGGTTGGCATCATCTGAAGGCTACACGCATGCGAGAAAGCGTATTGTGACTAGAGGTGTGTAACAACATCCGATAGCCTGGTCTATAGAGTGGCACACACACACAGACACATACGCACACATATATACATATAAGAGGGATGACCACTAAGTGGACATCCATTATGCCAGAAATCGACCCCCTGTGGTCTTACCACTAAGAAAGGAATGTTCTCAAGAAAATTTAGCAAACGCCAGAACGTAAGGGAGCAAGACAAATGAAATGATACAAAATATTCCTTTCTTAGTGGTAAGATCACAAAGATTGACTTCTAGCATAATGGATGTCCACTTAGTGGTCATGCCTCATATATGTATGCAATATAATTTTTCTGAATCTTCAGATCTTTCTATATGCTGGACCACTGGTTTTAAATTGATATTAATCAAATTAATATTCAGTTTTTCACCCTTATTATTTAAAATATATATATATATATATGTATGTTACTAAAATCTCAGCGTTAGGCAGTGTTAAGGCATGAGTGAACTTTACAGTAGTTAAAATATGTTTGTAACATATTTCGACTGCTAAAAACAAATTCACTGTAGTTATTGTAGAGAAAAATGTATCTCTTATTGGAAGAAAAATGTGAAAGCAATATATGTGACCAGTGTTGCGACGGTAACTGCAGTGAATTTGTCTTTAGTCGTTGAAATATGTCGCAAGCGTATGTTAGTTAACCTGAAGTTCGCTTAAGCCTAAACACTGCTTAGCGCTGTTATTATGGCAGAATTTGAACTTAGAAAATATATACAGACGTATGTATTTTGCCCGGCGTTCTAACGATTCTGCGAGCTCGCTGCCTTATTAACAACAAATAATTACGATTTTCTACCCTATGCACAAGACTACAAATAAACTAGATTCATTACATTAATGCAGGGGCTCTTAAAGTGGGGTCCAGTTTAAAAAATGTTCAGAATTACTTGATTACAACGGCGAACTTCATCAAAGCGAACGCACTCAACTCCCGTCTGTTTGCCGAGTTGTGCAAAGAAAGTGGTTCTGAATGTTTAGAAAGTGGTTCGAAAGCCATCTCATTTGTGAGATAGCTTTCGAGGGAAAACAATAAAGAGGGTCTTCCTTCTACGAAAAAGAGTTCTCAATTTTTTTACAAGATGCCAAGCCAGATTTGCACGCCATATTCTCTGATGTTCGTTTTCTGATCTGCTTGGCATTGTTGCTGGTCATATTCGTGTCAGTAAAGGCCGTCAATCTTCCATTGCAAAGGAAAGATATAACCACGTTTCAGTCTCATGAAACATTTCTTTCAAAATGAAGCTTGAACTTTGGCACCCAAAGTTAGATACAAAGAACTTTGCATCATTTCTTCAACTAAAAACGTTTATAGATGAAAACGAGCTTCAAGTCGATGACGATATTGTTGAACTCCTGAAGCAACACGTGTCAATACTTAGCAGGAAAATATTCTCTTTATTTTCCTGTTCTTCATGACTTTGATGAATACTTCCGCTTTATGAGGAAGCTCATTGTACTCTCTGTTAGAGATCTGCCAACAGAAGATAACTTGATTCTAGAGTAATTCATTGATTTGAGCAATGATGGAGGTGCAAAATGTTTTTTCCGTGAAATGTGCTCTTCTGACTTTTGGATTGAAATGGCACTGTCATATCCTGATGTCGCACCGATGGCTCTTAAAGAACTGGTGTCATTTCCAACCACCTATGAATGTGAGACCTAGTTTTCCACTTCCCTTGCCGTCAAAAAATGAAGTCATGAAATCGACTGGATGTCACACCAGAAATGAGGGTTGCCCTCACCAAAACATAGCCAGCTGTATTTAAAATGACAGATGGTCTGCTTTTGTGAATAAATAATTCCTTATAAAATTATTTTTGTCATGTTATGTATCAGGGATGACAAACTTTCCGGGGTAGAAGAGAAGACAGTGTTTCTACTAAAATTGTGGTTTTCTGTGCATAATAGTGGTCCAATTGACATAAACATCTGTACATTTTGGGATGTTATTAAAATTCTGCTGACAATAGGTAAATTGTTTGAAATGCATCACTGGATAACCAATACGAGGAATGGCCTGGCAATAGGGAGGAATAGCATCCCAAACAGGGTGAAAGGCGAAGGTGATACCAAAAGATCGAGAACCACTGTCACGTACATATATATGCCGTAGTTTTCGGTGTATGACCCGCAGTTTCTGCCTGCTAAATAGGCAACAAATGGGTCTTGCGCAGTTCTTAATACAGGATGCTGGGGATAGTTTCGGGCTGTTTTCGTGTCTCATTTGTCTTGTAACCAATTGATCAACGGATTCCTCATATCTTCATGTGTATTTATTGTATCGCAATGGAGTATTGCATGGATTAAGTTGTGATTTTCGGGGTTGTGTGTCTATAGGCAGTGCGGTTCATAATCCGGAAATTACGGTACCCGAATGTTTGTCATTATTTCTATGTTAATTATCCTGCTTTTTATTGAGGACCGCAAATCATCGGGAAAAACCTGCAAGGTGACTGGCACGTAAACTTTTTTGAAAAGTTTGAGCGCCGCTGCTTTAATGACTAACAGTTTATTGAATGCAGTAAAATTAAGTGTAAAATCGAATCAAAACAACATGGGACACATTTCAATGCTATGAGACTTTTCGGTATAACACGTCGCTGAATTATTTTTTATATTAATAATGATTTCAAATTTTGGCACAAGGCCAGCAAGTTCAGGGGAAGGATTAGGTCGGTTACGTCGACCCGAGTGTGCAATTGGTACGTATTTCATTGACTCCGAAAAGATTAAAGGTAAAACTGACCTTAGCGGAATGTGAACTAGGAACGTAAACATGGACGAAACGCTGTAAAGACGGACGAAATGCTGCTGGGGAACCATACAATGTGTTGTAGGGTCTACGCTAGCAAAATAGTAAATTAGGGATCCCCAGTAGTGTCCTAAGATTCCATGAAAAGTTCTTATTTAAATATATGCATTGCAAGAAACAGCTAGTTTTCTTTCTCTGATGTTTTGTATAGCTCAAACTATACAAGAAGAATCTTTGTAATTAGCTTTTAAACATCGAAAGACTGTGGGAGTACACCAGAGTAAAATAGCAAACAAAGAGGTGTATAGGGGAAAATAGTAGAAAACCACGGCTCTAAAGCGAGGAACACCGTTTGTCCTGTCTTGTTAAAGTTGGGTGTCGGCGCGATCCCCACGATAAATTTTGGCTGATAGCCGGATTCGTCCTGCACGAATCAGCATGATAACATAACATATAACAAAGATGTTGGTAATGACTGAAAGTAATAACGATGAGGAGGTTACATGATGATGAAAATGATGACTACAAACACAGCACTGCTGTTGCTGCTGCTGCTGCTGATGATGATGATGATAATTGTGGCGGTGTTAACCAGGATAGCAACTTTGATGGTAATGATGATGATGATGATGATGATAATGATGATTATAGATGATGGCGATAATGATAACGATAGTAATCCCGATACTCTACTCATGATGATGACAACAGTGGTGATTACGGTGAAACATAGAATAACGAACAGGAAAC
Source organism: Octopus sinensis (assembly GCF_006345805.1). Classification (NCBI taxonomy): domain Eukaryota; kingdom Metazoa; phylum Mollusca; class Cephalopoda; order Octopoda; family Octopodidae; genus Octopus; species Octopus sinensis. The sequence continues at coordinate 114,293,314 of NC_042998.1, forward strand.
ATCGATGGGTGGAGAAGTTGGCCGACAAAAATCTTGAAACAAAGACATAAAAAAAACTCGCGATACAAAAACATCTTCATTAATATTTTGTTTAAATATTCTAGTTTTAGCATCAAAATCAAAATCAGTATACATACATGCATAAATATGTATATATTTATAAGTATATATACATTTACATATATATATATATACATATATATACATTTATATTCACACACACACACATATACATATATATATATACATATATATATGTATATATATATACATATATATACATGTGCTTTTATATATATATGTATATGAATGTATATCAATATACATCTGTCTGTGTATGCATGTACACATATACTTACACATATATAAACACACATACACACATATATATATACATATACGTATAAATGCATATATAGTTACATATATATTGTATGTGTGTGTATGTATATATTTATATATATAAATACACATCTATATGTGTATGTGTATAAGTTTTAAAAGTATGCCTTTCTATAATTCCATATCCATATACAAATGTACGTGACTTCATACGTATTTCTATCTATCTATCTGTCTATCTATCTATCTATCTATCTATCTATCTATCTATCTATCTATCTATCTATCTATTTATTTATCTATCAATCAATTTCTTTCTATGTATGTATGTTAACATATAATTACATGTATATATGCATATGTAGTGTGGAGTGGTGCATACACATATACATGTATATAAACATCCCCACACCACCACCACAAGTAGAAGAAGAAGAAGAGAAAAACAACAACAACCAATAAATGATAATGATGATGATAATGGCGCTGGGTAGTGTTCAGGGAATCGAACGTACTGACATTATTCTTCTTTTTCTCAGTATATTTATTTGTTTTTATTCTGATTGTTATTGTTTTATATTAGCATTATGCTACATTTGGTTTATCATTAGCGGATTCTAAATATTTTCCCGAAGATTTTAAAAAAGAACGTCAGAAAGAAAACAAAAATCTTAACAAAAAATATCACAAATGAGACATTGGTATTTGATGCTTGTATTGTAACGAACAAATCTGTAAGTTTACATCTTTGTAATCTATTATTATTATTATTATTATTATTATTATTATTATTATTATTATTATTATTATTATTATTATTATCGTTGTTGATATTTTGTAAATATTTTTATTGATTTCAACATTATTGCTACTACTACTACTACTACTACTACTACTACTACTACTACTACTACTACTACTACTACTACTACTACTGCAACTACTACTACTGCTGCTGCTGCTTCTGCTGCCACTGCTACTTCTACTACTCCTTTTGCTGCTGCTACTTCTGTTGTTGGTTAATCATAATCGATATGCTTGTATAATTGTTACAAAATCTGTTTTGAGATATTTTACAGGCAACTACATACGTACAAACATACATACATACATACATACATACATGCATATACATATATATATTTATATTTATACACACACATATTTATGCATACGTATGTATATGTATATACACACACTTACACACACACAGACACACACAGACACACACAGACACACAGACACACAGACACACAAACACACAGATACATATTATAGTATTAATGCTATATTATTCTTATTATCTTTAGACAAATTCAAAAGAAATATTCAGACACTAAGCTAAAGCGATATAAAAGAATATGGAAGAATCTATTCTAAAGCTGCTGACTGATAGCGATATATATATATATATATATATATGTATGTATCTGCGTATATAGATACCTATACATATATCTGTGTGATTATATATATATATATATATATATATATATATATATGTGTGTGTGTGTGTGTGTGTATACACACACACATATATATATGTATATTGAGAGAGAAAGCAGAGAGATACGGAAAGAAAAGGTGAGTTAGAGCAGCATAGAAAGATAGAAAAAAATGGAAAGGAACAGCAAGAGATAAGATAGAATGATCTACAAATATCAATAAATAAAGAAATAAATGAAACTAAGAAGAAACAGGACAGGCAAGAAATAGTGAGAATGAAACGGTGACAGACTGAAGATGTCAGAGCCACAAATGTAGGGACAGATAGACTGGCGGACAGACAATCTACATAGGCAGTAAGAAGAATTGATTTAGCATTCAATTTACCAACAAGAGCACAATGATAAATAGTCATATCAACATGTATTTTACTGACGACCTAACTCCGGTGAGTGTCTCAATAATATTGCACCTAAGAGAGTGAAGTACATAAGGTAGAACGGTCTAGAAAAATTGAATACCATTATTAAATATATTGCAATTGCTAATATTGTGCCTGATGGTTCTCAGATCAAATGACATTGGGGTCACCTTCGTCTATTGTACCTTCGTAACTTAGTAATTTACTTGTAGGGGTCGCTACCAATAAGTTAGTATATTCTTCCTGTACAAACGTGGACGTGTTTCTACTTTTACATATCTATATCTCCATGTATGTATTTAGGTAAGTATATATGTATGTGTGTGTACTCATGCACGCATATGTACAAGTGTGCGTGCACGCGTTTGAGTGTATATTTGAGATTAGAAATCAGCGGAAAAAACTTCTCTGTAGAAGTATTATTGGAAAAGCTTTCATAGAAGCGCCTAGATGTCACTTTATAGCATTTTCCTGTTTAATCATGCAACTAGCGTGATCAACGATAAACACAAAATTCTGAGTAACAGATAGTAGGACGTTTGGGACATACAGATACACGCACTCACATACCCTCACACACATACGCGCGCGCGCACACACACACACACATCGCTATGGCATTCCTAGAGAAATGCATTCAGTAAGATAGCGAATGCTAAGGTGGGATAGTGGCCTAAGAAAAGATCAGTGGACGGCTTCAATGGTTTGCTATGTCACGTGCTTAGGCGATGGAAGATGGCCCGGAGCAGCAGTTAAAATTCCCATCACACGGATTTGGCTGATATTTTGCCTTCTGAGGCAACAAAGGCCACTAATTCTAATGAATTTGACTGTGTCATGGAAGACAATGATCTAGAAATCGCGTTCTCAAAACGTTGGAAACCAGATATTTTTCATCGCATGTGGGTAGTCAAGAACTCGTTGGTCATTCCCAGAATAAGGTCTATGGAACATTACAAGAATGAATAGGACAAACGTCAAATGCAATAATACACCTATCTTACAGCAGAGAAAACATCTGAAAAGAGCTGATCGATGCGTACATAGACTGCTACTTGGAAATATGGTTACGCTTGATCTATCTAGGTTGCATTGTCTGTATGAGAATATATATATATATATGTATATTCTCGTTTCCTCGACATAGAATCTACATCGCTTTTTGTTAAACTTTACTTTCATTCCAATCTAACACTCCATATACCTCTAAATTTTCTTACCAATTGCATTCAATCGTTAAATAAAATTTGTCTGAGTCCCATTACTTACACTGCGAATTTTGTATTTGAATTAAAGTGAAGAGAACCAATGCTATCTGTGTGTATGTGTGTGTGTGTGTGTATGTATATATATATATATATACATACAAACACACACACACACACACAACACATATATATATATATATATATATATATATAATATATATATATATATATTATATATATATATATATATTATATATATATATATATTATATATATATATATATGTGCTGCTGAGACCCCCTTCGGTCATGATTGGCCATGGGATTGCACCTAGAAAGTTACCCCACCAGGCACAAGTCCGGGCAAGGTTGTTTATGGAAGACCAGCAGTCGCCATGCACACCAGCCTCTCCTCTCCACGCCACAGATATTATCCAAGGGAAAGGCAAAGGCCGATACACCTTGGCACCTTTGACGCCGCAACTCATTTCTACAGCTGAGTGAACTTGAGCAACGTGAAATAATGTATGTGTATATATACAATTTATTGAGATTTTCTACTGATGAGGGAAAAATCCATAGGATTAATCCCAAAACTGATTCAACGTACAAATAACTGATTTAAAAAAAAAATTCTCGATTTCAGTACGACGTGTATTTATAGTGAATTTATATTGAAATGTGGTTGACGATTTAAAGTCTGTTCTCAGCATATTGGGATAGAAATATTTTTTCTTTTGCTCTTGTTTATAAATTGTTTATAATTTTAACCGTTAAAGGTATTTTAATATGCTGCCACTTTTGATGAAATTTTTTCTGGAAAAAAGTTTTATCCTATATTAGTAGTAAATATATATATATACACACACACAGACACACACACACACACACACACACACACACACACACACACACACACACACACACACACCACACACACACACACATATATATATATATATATATATATACATATATTATCATGTAGTAACTGAAATTTGGACAGGATTTAAAATACTATTCGTCTATTCGTGTGTCATCCAGCCGTGTTTTGGGTGGCGTGAAACACGAAAGTATTTACAAGAAACTCGTTTCGTCGACATAGAATCTACATCGCTTTTTGTTAAACTTTACTTTCATTCCAATCTAACACTCCATATACCTCTAAATTTTCTTACCAATTGCATTCAATCGTTAAATAAAATTTGTCTGAGTCTCATTGCTTGCACTGCGAATTTTGTATTTGAATTAAGGTGACTAGAATCGATATACGTGCCACTAAAATGCAAATGAATGAGCAATGAATTTAAAATAATTTAGAAAAATAATTGTTTGTAATTAACCATGAGAATGTAGTCATCGATTTTGCCCTCCTCCAAAAGTTCTGGTCCTGGGGTTCAAGTAAACCTCATTAAATTGTATCTTTTGAAAACTGCTATATAAGTTACTAAGGCAGCAAAACTTATCGGGTCTTTCATTGAATGGCTTAAAAATATTTAATGCAGTACTTTTAATAGCTGTGTTCAGATCCTGCCAAAAAGTGTTTTCCTTAACGTTATGGATTCTACTCCTTGAACAGAAGAAAATAAAAACATATTGTGAGTGAGAAAGAGTAATATATATATATATATATATTGCGGAGATGTACTTGCATAGCAAGTGACCTGATCAGAGATCGTGTGCTGGAACGAAAAGAATTGCAGCGTGGAAGGTGTTGCTATATATATATATATATAGGTATGTATATTATACGTACGTGTTTGTGTGTGTACGTGTGTACGCACATACGTACAGAGTGAAATATGAATTAATAGAGGGCGACTAGTTACATGATTGAAAAAGAAAGTGGGGACGACAGAAACACATTGGGAAATAGAGAGAGGTGATGGATAGAGCACAGTGAAATGATAGCATGTTATACAGAGTTAATAAAATGAAACAAAAAGATAAGTGAAATAAGTTTTATGATTCCCAATACTCTATGATTCTTTATATTATGATATACATACATAAACGCATAGACACACACACATACTTGCGTACAGGTGTGTATGTATGACTATATATATGTTTGTAATATGTGTGTATATGTGTGAGTGAGTATATGTGTGTGTGTAAGTGAGTGTGTGTGTGTGAGTGAGTGAGCATGTGTGCGTGCGTATGTCAGAGTGTGTTTGTGCTGTAGGTAAATTATGATATCCTGATATCTTTTATGATAAATTAGAAAACAAAAAATCTAAAACGATAGCAATTGAAATAATAACTTTGAAATTTCTTCTTAATTTAAGAAAATCATTCCTCATTTCAAATTCTGATGGAATTTGTCATACTATCTATATACTTAAATACAAGCGTATATTTGTGTGTATGTATGCGTGTATAAGTGCGTATTTACACACACACACGCGCGCATACACTCACACGTACGCGCACACTCACACCCACATGCACCCCCCCCCACACAGTTGACAGAATGTAGTTGATAGAAAGAATAAATAAAAAATATAGATTCGTGCATCCATATGCAAATATACATATATGTACATATATATGCTTACATATATACATACATGTATACATATCTGCCATACATACAGACAAATACATACACACATTCACACACACACACACACACATCTATATATTGTGTGTGAGTAAGTGAATAGAAGTTTTCTGAAATTAAATTCTGATAGTAATTCTTTTGATAAACAATGAAAAGAAAGAGGGATAACTTTTTTTCTTTCCTCAAATCTGAAATTTTAGATCAGTGAGTAAATAAATAAAATAAATAGACTGAAATTACGAATTAAAAATAAAAATCGAATATGAAGTCTGCAAAAATGCGATAAAGGTGTGTCCGAGTTTCAGAAATCGTGCTTTACTTTTGCATAGAGCAATAGGAAATAGGAAACTCGTCAACCCAGCCTCCAAGACACGACACACGGTCAGTGGTTGAAATCGTTTCCGTGACTCAACTTAAGCTACCTGTGACGCCATTGTTTCCCGCCTGAAGTACATCTCATCTCAAAATGGCTGCAAAGAATGAGAAGGCGTAGTACAACAGTGTGAGATTTGATAAATATTTTATCTAACCTCTTAATTTGATTATTATTAACTGACGAAAAATTCGTGTCATCTAACGAAAAGTATATAAAAAATTTCTAAAGTCATGATGTTATTTAATGCAAGAATTATTAATACTAATGACAATAGTAAATACAAGTAAATCACGCTAATAGCAATGACACACCATAATAGAAATAACAACAACAGCAACCACAACAACAACAATATAATGATGATGATGATGGTGATGATGATGATGATGATATTAATAATAATAATAATAATAATAATAATAATAATAATAATAATGATAATAATAATAATAATAACAATAATAATAATAATAATAATAACAATAATAATAATAACAATAATATAATAATAATAATAACAATAATAATAATAATACAATAATAATAATAATAATAATAATAATAATAATAATAATATAATAATAATAATAATATAATGATAATGATAATAATAATAACAATAATAATAATAATAATAATAACAATAATAATAATAACAATAATAATAATAATAATAATAACAATAATAATAATAATAACAATAATAATAATAATAATAATAATAATAATAATAATAATAATAATAATAATAATAATAATAATACTAATAATAATAACAACAACAACAATGATAATAATGATATTAGCAGCCCTCATAAAAAGGATTATAAAATGACTAATAATGATAAGAAATCAACTAAAAATACGATAAAAACGCACGTTTTGTGTTAGACACTTATATTTCTGTATTCCTATGTTTTTATTTTATCTATGTACATTCTTTTATATGAAATCTTCTTCACAACTTTTCTAGAGTTGGAGGATAAGTTACATGTGGCAGTGATAGGCACATTCGTGATCACTTCCACACATATACACACTCGCATATACACATGCACACAACACGCATGCATACATATTCACGTATGTGTATTTATGAATGTATGTATACCTACTTGTATATACATGCATAAAAACACATATGTGAATATGTATGTATCTGAGTCGTGTATGTATGTGAGTATGTAAGTATGTGTGTATGTATGTATGTATTTATCTATGTATGTATATATGTATATATATACATATACATGCATACATAGATACATACATACATACACAAACATATATATATATATATACATATATACATACATATACATACATACATATACATACATACATACATACATATATATATATGTACATACATGCATTTATATATAAACCTAATAATTGTCAAGGTGTAATATTGATTACATCAGGGTGAGATGAAGTAAAATCATTGTGCTACGATGTGCTTATGTGCTGTAAGTTCGAATTCTATAGGAGCATATGATATGGGATTTTAGCATTGTGTGAAATTTAAATTGATACCAACGCGTTTGGACAAGCCTGATCGCATTTATATTTCCTAAAGAATAATATTTGCCACTATACGAATAATTTTACCCAAACTCATTTGGCACCAAATGATCCAATCTGAGATCCATATGAAAATATAACTCAAAGCATATAACTGGTTAACGACATCACATTTCTCCCTTACCTGGTTCTGTTTTATTCAACGTATACTCGAAAGAAATCAAAGACGTAAAATATCATAATCTCGAAAATCTCGAAAGGGTACATAGAAAAATATATTTAAGAAAGAACAAACAATCTACCGACGCTCGGTTGTTTCATCTAACATTGACTTCCCACTAGGGTGATGTGCAGTGGCTCAAAATATTACTTTAGTCCATTTCCTCGGGCGGTCTAATCAGTTAGTCACGTTATAGCGTTTGTACTTTCGGTTCTGGCAGTACAGCCTCATTGTTTCACATTGTTGTAATAGGTCACCATCGTAGTTGACTTCCTTTTCTTTTCTTTCTTTTTTTCTATTCTTGGTAAGGTAAGACGATGATACAATCATGGACGTAGATATTAACAAAATAAAAATCTAGAGCAATGTATAAATACTGAGTGTTTTACTGATGTGTAGCAATCTAGAAATAGCCACTGTCACTGGCCACGTGCCAAAGCAATAACCGCAATGTGTTTTTTTTTTGTACACATTATGAAATACATAGTCAAATCTCTAAATTAAACCTCAGTACTCTGAGAACCGTGTGAGGCATTGTACAATGTGGTCATAAATATACAAAATGACGGGTTAGTTAGCGCTGGAAACCCATTGACCAAAGCTCTCCTCGACATACTGTAACCTACGCCTAAACAACAACAACTGTAACCAATCCGACTTTTTACATAGTTATGAAACATGATCCGCGTTAAGACCTGTTTCTAAATACTGGTCTACATCGGCCAATAGATTATCAAATTAGTGACGTATCTAACAACAGCTTTGATTGATTTGTGCAGGATAGTGGTTGTGTAGATATGATAGCTATTTAATATCATAATGGGTGTTAAAGTGTAGGCTTAAGCCAGTATACTGGCTTTAACCGGTGCTTTTGGACTATCAGTTGTCTGATTATTTGGACCGTCATTTAGTTGTCTGATTAGTTGGATTGTCATTTAGTTGTCTGATTAGTTGGACTGTCATTTAGTTGTCTGACGCCTAATTGACTTCTCAAGACGTCGTTTGTTTTATTTCTTAAAACATATGTTTAAGGCAAGAATGACAATTTACTCAACTATGACATATATTATGAAGGAATGCAGAGATTTAGAAATGCCTTCTATTGAAACTTGATTCGCTATCGTCACTTTTAATTGCATCGATTATTTTTCTTTAAAAAAGTTATCACTTTCTTTTTCTCTCCCTTTTTAAAATACTAATTATGTTTAGGATAGAATTTAACGCATAACATATGTGATATATTTATTAGTGATGAAAACTTACTTGATTACTAAAATCCTCTCTGGGTAGACTTCATAATCACTAATATGGTACAGGTATCATATAGATAGAGAAAGAAAATGGAATTCATGAGACTCTTTATGATTCACTACGATCGTTTTGGCCCATCTTGCATGGTGCTACGTAGGTAAGATACCGTGAACACAGTTATGGTGCATCATAGACTGCAGATGTATCTCATCAGGTGACTTGTCAAAAGGTATCTCGTTTTTTAATCTCAGTTTCGCTTATTTGGATTAGAATATATTATGGTAGTTGTATTTCTCTACTCATCTACACGGAAATCTGGCTTGTAACGAAGAATACTTCTCGCATAAGTAATATAACCCAGTTTCTCATGTAGAAGTGTAGCGACACGAATGAATTCCTGAAGTAAATCCAGTGGCATTTACATCCATGATGTTGAGGACATCAGTTAGCCGAATACAGTGAACAGGCTTTACAAACTGTTTACAAGCTGTATACCCAAATTTAATTGTTCGCTGATGAAAACGATGAAAAGTTACTGGGATAAAAATAGAACGTTGGGCCATACTTGTGATTGTTACCAGAGTGTGTCAAAGGTTACTGCATCAACCCATGCTAACAATCCTGCGATTTGTCGAGGACACGAGAAAGGGGTGGAGACCATAGTGGGTCAGTTTACCTATATGCAACGAGATTCAGTGCATTATATACATCACGTCTTGTATACACACCATTCAGGATGTTATATATATATATATATATAACGGGAAGCTTTATGAAAATAAACAAAAGACGAAGGCAGGTGGAATACAAACAAACAATTGTATTAGTATGGCGCTCAGGAATATAAATAAAACAAGTCTTTTACGTTTCGAGCCTACGCTCTTCAACAGAAAGATACACAGAAAAGAAACACGGAGAGAAACAAAGAGAGAAAAAAAGTGCGTGAAGAAGCTAGCGAATCAATATGGCGATCTGATTCCGGCCAGAAGTCAGAGATCATATACAATAGATCATTATATATACATTTTTTTCTTTATATACGCCAGATATCGTTGGATATAGATATGTGCATCATAGCACATAATAGTGTGTAGGTTATAAAACACTCGGTGTGATATATACGCCATGTATAACTGAACATTCAAGATTCTGCACGTTATTTGCACAGTAAGTCATTAAGTATACCGCAATTAAATATAAAACAATGCGTTTTACACATGAGAAAATAAATGTACATATTTTCAATCAGCCTTCATTTGCGAAATGATATTTGTAAGATATAAATTGCTATTATCATTCCGTCGGAATAAAATTGAAAGTTTCCTTCGAAGTTATGTTACTATAGTTATAATGACGGATGGATTAAGAAGAATGCAAAACACCAACAACAAAAAAATTAATAGCGAAAACCTAATCTACACATAAACACTCATAAAACACAACAAATAGTAAAGTAACAAAATATTGTAAAACAATCGCCATATTGTCAAAAACATTTAAAGTAGACATAAGAAATTAATCACCTCCCTAGTTTCGGATTGAAGATAGAAAGAGATAGATGTAATCATACAAATTACTCCGAGTAGTTTTGTATAGACGTTTCCTATTTATTTATTTTGTGTTCCTTTTTATTTTATATTTATTTGTTTCATTTTTATGTTGTTATTGTTTTGTTTCAAATATATCCATTTGGTGTTCGTGTAGTTTATCGTTATATAACGGCGCGAGAGGAACTATCAGTCCATCGATCAGTAAGATTGATTGAGAACTGGAAAATATGTCTAAAATAATGACGGAGATTCCAATATAGTTGAGGAAGATCTCGAGGTAGATAACTAATGTTGCTGCTTTTAATCATTTCACGACACCAACAACATCAACAAATCGACAGTTATATAAAGACATCACAAAAACGACAAAACATGCCAATTCTTCTTCTTCTTTCTTCTTCTTCTTCTTCTTCTTCTTCTTCTCTTCTTCTTCTTCTTCTTCTTCTTCTTCTTCTTCTTCTTCTCTTCTTCTTCTTCATCTGCTGCTGCTGCATCTCATCGCCTTCCTCCTCCCCTCTTCCTTCCCTGCCCCTTTCCTTTATAGTCCTCCACTTCTCATCCATCTCCACTCTTCATCCTCCTCCTCCATTCTTCATCGTCGATATTATTATTATTATTATTATTATTATTATTATTATTATTATTATTATTATTATTATTATTATTGAGTAAAGGAGCAGTGTATGCTATCAATGTGACACTGGGGTACAAAAATACGAAGCCCAGTATACCCATCATGACTACCCGTCTAATAACAGTACATCAGGTACATGCATCACAACCATGTGTGCACATGATGATTTCACATAATGATAAACAGCGCATGACCCTGTAGGTGGGGCCCAGTTAGAACTTTCTTCGGGTCGAGTAGCCCATCCTGCTCAAAAGATCCATAAATGAGGGTTGTTTAAGGATGTTGAACAAAACACCCCTGTTTCCAGAGATGAATTATCCAAACCCCCCAAAATTCCTCTCAACACATGGCCATGATGTTTCCCCAACTACTTCAGCTCGTGGCCAAAAGTGCACGTATCGTCAGCCACTAAGGGACATACTCTACTGCTTAAGGCCAAACAACTGACAAGCAAAAATGTGGTGTCGAGCAGAATATTTACTGTAGCCATCTTTTATACCTAAACAAAAAAACATTGTACAAGATAATCGGTTAAGATCAGGACAACTATTATTATTATCATTATTATTATTATTATTATTATTATTATATTATTATTATTATTATTATTATTATTATTATTATTATTATTATTATTATTATTATTATTATTAATTCATTGGCCGACTCGGGAAAATGTCGAACCAAATGGCTTTCACTGTTACTGTTGGGGGTTCTGTTCAGTTCTTGGTTAGATAGCTGTTCTGTTATGTCCATTTAAGGATGATTAATTAATGATAACAGTGATAGCGCTGACGATGACGATGATAGCCATGACGATGACGACAACGACGATGATGCCGACGACAACAACGACAACGACAACGACGTGCTGATATTAGTGGTGATGGTATTAATGGTCGTAGGATTGATGATGATGTTGATGATGATGATGATAATGATGACGAAGCGGAAAACTGAGAGGAGGATACAGATCATGATGATGATCGTAATGATCGTAATGGTTGTGATGTTTCCAAGGATGATGAGGAAGGTGAGGACGAAAATTATCACTTAAAGAAATCCACCCACATGATAACATCGTTTACTAGCACTAATACTGAATATCCCATGAGATACTCTACGTCATTGCTGACTGAACCTTTCTCATACAAATCACTGCCTGTTATTGTTGAATGATGTAACTTGATCCTCAATACAGTATGTCTTAAAAATACGCAGGGTTGATACAGCGGCAATAATATTTTGTAACTGTTCTGATAGGTAAATGATAACCACAAAACAACGACAACAACAATCACAACAGGGCCAATAAATGCTTG
>NC_042998.1:114311169-114316169 GCF_006345805.1 Octopus sinensis
GTGTGTATGGATAAATTGTGAATATATTTATTCAAACAATGAAGTTAAATGTACGCTTATTTGAATAATCGTGCGTATGCGATCTTATTCAACATGTATATATATATATATATATATATATATATATGGTGAAAGAGAGAGAAAGAGAAGAAACGAGATTGAAAGATAGATAGTATTTAATCAATATCTTAATTTTTCTGCTCGTCTAAAAAGAAAATGCAGTTAAAAATGACGAAACGAAAAAGTAAGATCTGAAACTTTTAGATTCTTTGCTTTTTTCGGTAATATTTAGGTTCAAATATTATATATTTACAGAAAAATTAATTATATATTGAATTTTTCTAGTTAGGTATGTGGGGTGTGTGTTCTTTTATCGCATATTCAATCGAAAACCATCCTTTATATTTCTTTTACCTTTTTGTTTTAGTGGTTTTCCTTGTTGATGCGTCTGTCTCCCTCTGTCCCTCCCTTCTTCACTCTCTATGTATATGTGCTTGTGTGTGTATATATATACATACATAAATGTTTATCCATATATATATATATATATATATATATATGCGCATACATATATATGTATACAGACATATATATATAAATATGTATATATATATATATATGTATATCAATGCCACACATACCAACATATATATGATGCATACGTGGATGTGTGCGGGTGTGGTGTAAATACCAAAAGAGTTTACTGGCTAATGGGAAGAACAACATACAAAACTGACGATTACCTGTTAATTAATGGATAAGAAAATTGATTTATCGATAATTAAGGTGTACATCTATAAATGTTTGTATGCATTCTACTTTCTCTCTACTTCTTTTCCTCATATTATATTTTCACTATCTATATACACATGCATACATACGTACATACATACATACATACATACATACATACATACATACACACATACGTACATACTTACATATACACACACACACATACACATGTATATCTGTATACATATATACACATATATGTATATATATACATGTATATCTTATATATATATACATATATGTGTACATGTAAATATAATTATATATACGTATACATATATGTGTATATATATATATATATTGTATGCATGTATGAAAACGTTATAGAATTAGAGAAAGAAACAGGCGAGTCGCTTGGTGTTTCTATGTGAATGTGCATATATCTGAGCGTGTGTATCTGTGTATTTATGTACTATTTTATGCAAATAATGTAAACGCATAAAAAATTTGAATAATCGTAAATCAATATTTATGGAAAGAAAAATAAAAGTATGAAAATGTAATGAGAGATTTCAGTGCATCCAGTAAAAGTTTCCTTATTTATGTTTATAGGTTTTATTCAGCTTTCCAAATCATATCTTTTCCTAAATATTTTTCGATAATATATGCTTTATATTCTGTTCAATACCATGAGATGCTTTAGATTTTTGTTTAAATTAGATTTATATGATACCAACTGGAAGCATATTCAAAATGATTATATGATGTTAAACCAGCATTAGAACATTTCTTTATTAAACGATGATGCGTAAATATTTAAAATAAGTTATGACGTAATTATAAAGCACACCTCAACCGAACATTTTGGCAGAGTAATGTTCAAATCCTTCTAAATACATTATCTTGTGAATATTATGCTATTGATAGAAAGCTTTTAAAGTTTTTTCAAAACAGGTTCAAAAACTTAAATTATGAATGAGATAATTCCAAGTGTGCACACTCTATTTGTCCGTAGCTGAAAGAATCATTAAGCAAACATCCTTTAAATTAAACAACAGGTTTACTTACAAAAAGGTGAAGATCCTACTGGTCATGAAAGACCGCCTTGAATTTCACTGCAATGCAACATGGCCACATTGGACAAATAAGTAAGCTGTTAAACCAAACTTAAATGTTCAAAAAACTGTTTTGTTTCGTCAACATGCTTTGTTTCGTCAATTCGCTAATGCCAACCATGAGTATGTTGCCATTTAATTTTCAGGTAGACAAACCTCTTCTGCGAGTTCGAAATGTCTTGTAGCTAAATCTGATGCAAATTGGACTTTTCTAATACTATCTGATATGTTTCTATATAGCTTAAGTTTTGTAAAACGCCTTCTCACATTATGACCATATCAAGCAGCTTCAGATTTAATCGGTTCTTGTCATCTTTAGAATATCTGGGACTGCCTGAAGAATTTCTCCTGCTGAGGCTACTTTTGGTTTTTGCGATAACACTATTGGTACTGTTATATACAGGGTGATTGCAAAGTAACTCCCTATTTTAAAATACTTATAAATTATTTATTAATTGTAATTTTTACGAAAAAATAGATATGACAGGAAAGTCTTTCTAAAATTCTAAAATTTGTTAAGGGCTCCAGATGTCGCCACCAGCTTCTTGAGTAGCCCAGGAATTGCTTCAACTGATTTCACCAGAAACTCTCCTGGGATGGAAGAACACATAACGTCTCGTATCCATCCTTCAAGTTCTTCCAGAGTCTTTGGTTTGGTAGAGTAAACTTACTCCTTGAACCAACCACAAAGAAAGAAGTCACAAGATGTTAAGTCCGGACTCCTGGCTGGCCACCCATGTGGACCACGCCGACCCATCCATCTCTTGGGGAAGTGAGCATTCAGTCATTCACGAATGACAAGAGCAATACGATTACAAATTAAATTTGTATACTTCAAAAAACCAACTCAGACAATTTGAGAAAAAATTACAATTAATAGGAATTTACTTTTCAATTACCCTTTATATACAAGTAAGTGATATGTATGTATGTGTGTGTGATAACAATTACTATCACCACCACCACCACCAACTGACCCTACCACAAACAACAACAACAGCATCAGTACCACCGACACCAGTACCGCTAGCACCAACATCACCAGCATCATTATTATCATCGTCATCATTATTATGCTAATATTGGCAATGGCAATGATAACTATCATGATAATGAGGATTATGAGAATGCGAACGACGGCGACGACGATGATAATAATAATGATGATGATGATAATGATGATGATGGTAGTGGTGGTGGTGATGGTGATGTTACTGTTGCTGCTACTGAATATAATGGTGATGGCTTTTATTCTTTCGAAGATAACGAAGATTTTGATAATGATATAATGATAATAGCGACGGCGACAACAGCGACTACAATGATGATGATGATGATGATGATGATGATGATGATGATGATGATGATGATGATGACGATGATGATGATGATGGTGATGATGATAAGGACTACGACGATGGCTATAATGATGATGATGACGTAGAGGAGAAGGCGAAATAGGAGGATAATGACGAATATAACACCAACAAACAGTAACAACAAATACATTAAATGTTCAACCTCGCAATAACAATAGCAACAAGACCAACATCGTCATTGTCACAATAGTGACAACAACAACAACAATAACAGTCACAACAGCTACAGCAACAATAACAACAGCAGGAGCAGTAACAGCAACTTTAACAACAAAGACGACGACGATGACGATGACGATGATGAAGATAATGATACCGATGATGATGATGGTGATGATGATGATGATGATGATGATGATGATGATGATGATGATGATGATGATGAAGATGATGATGACGACGATGATGATGGGCATTATACAGCAATCTTTTAATCTTTTTGTGGTGCGTATTATTTTGTTTATTTGTATCTTAACTGGTACTTTAACGCCATTTTCTAAGGTGTGATATATTCATCAACGACATTAAATACACCGCAGGGTATATATATTTATATTTCCAAAAACAAACAGCTTACACATTGGACCCAACCAGTTTTAAACCTATACACTCACAAAAGCTCAGACACAACGCATATGTATATGTGTAGGTGCATGCATGTGTGTTTATATATATATATGTATATGTATATACATGTGTGTATGTATGTATGTATATATATTTATATGTATATATATATATATATGTAAATATATATATATATATGTGTGTGTGTGTGTATGTGTGTGTGTACGTATGTATATGTGTGTATATGTATATATATATATATATATATATGTATATATGTAGATGTATACATATATGTATAATTATGTGTGTAGATATACCTATAAATATATACATAATGAGAGTGCGTGATAGCTTCTCCTTACTCTAATCTCTTCCTCTATATTGCTTTCACTCTACAATTTAATACTTTTTATCATGATCCTGATGTAGACACATGCGTATAAACATAACATTAAACAAACACAATGAAACCTGTATATCCTCCAATACATATAACTATATGTTTGTGTGTGTATGTATATATATATATATATATATATATAATACTTAATGTTTGTCTATGTCCTTATACGTGTGTGTTGCCATTTAATTTGTGTATTTGTGTGTGTATTTGTATGTATGTATATGTGTGTGTATGTGTGTGTTTGTTTACGTGTCTGTACATGTACATATGCAGATATGTGGACATCCATGTCCTCCTAACGCTTTGGTATTTATTCCCTTCTGTGTATCACTTCTACTTTAGTTTTCTGTTGTTTCTCATTTCCTTAATCAATGTATGCACCCCTACAGCCCTACACTTACCGTACACACACCCAAAGACAGAAAAGTACACATACATATATACAGACACACACACACACACACACACACACACACACACACACACACACAATCATTGACACATGTGTATACGGCTTCGTTCTCTTTGTTTTTCTCTGTCTCTTACTGATTCTCTCTATATCTTAACTCCTAACACCATCCTCTCTCCTTCTCATACATCGTTCTATTTTTAATCCACTTCACACTCACACACACACGGTGCATAGTATATACCCCTTTGTCGCCAATTAATTGTACATTGGCTGATAGAATTATATGATATTTAAGAAACGTGTCTATGCGTTAGATAAAAGATTGGATTCTGATGGTGCGATGATAAGACCGCATACTG
This sequence comes from Octopus sinensis, assembly GCF_006345805.1. Lineage (NCBI taxonomy): Eukaryota > Metazoa > Mollusca > Cephalopoda > Octopoda > Octopodidae > Octopus > Octopus sinensis. Next base: position 114,316,143 of record NC_042998.1, read on the forward strand.
ACAGTGACGTCACCACTACGTCCTCCT
>NC_042998.1:114321169-114336223 GCF_006345805.1 Octopus sinensis
AGTAGCAATCGTCACGGCACCTCAAACGATATTTTAACCCTGCAATATTAATGTCAACACTTCAAAACTACAAAATGCTATTATCTAGTCAATCTCTCACCCCACTCTCTCTCGTTTCCTTTCATTCTCTGTCTTTGAGAATTGTGAAATAAAATGTAACGTAAAAAGATTAATTTCGAAACAGAATAGAATCAAAGCAAAATATAATTCACAAGATGTCAACAAAAATATTGTAAGTTGCAAATACAACATTGCAGGAATAAACATAAATCAAAAAGATGATTTCAAAACCTAGTATTCAACAATGTAACAATATTCATATGAAGTAACAATAAAATAAAGCTGAATAATACAGAAATGAACAGAAACGAAGCTGGCATAAAAAAGTAAAATAAGATCCAAATACGCAATCTTCAACGATACAGCAGGGGTAATAGCGATTAGCTGATACATATTTCAATGCCTCTAAACCTCAGTTATTTAGTCCACTCGCTGCATGATTGTGCACTGACCTGCAGGTCGCCGCTAGTGTTCTCCGTGATCTATGTTCTTCCCTAGTGTCAGTTGGCGGCTTTAACGGCCTCATGATTGAATTAAAGCTTTATCATTCGTGTTCTTTTCCGTCTCGCCCTGCTTCTCAGGAGTAGCCATGCCAATGTTGTTTTGCGAATATCTTATCGTCGGTTTATCTTCACCGTGTCACGGAGTTTTTGAGAAAATACTCCTTTTAAGATTCCACCAACCTCCGCGTTTCTGATACGATCATAGTAATAGTGATGGTCATTCTTGTGATTTTCTTCATGCATCTTCGACGTTTTGGTGGAAATTGTAGATTTTTTCTACGTGAAATGAAATGTCGCCTGATCTCTAGATTATCCAATGAATCCCTCTTTACTAAACTACCATTTTTTATGGAAACTAGGTTGTAATTTTTAACAGATAATGTAACGAGGTAGAGGTCTCCCTCATATAATTATGTTTGTTTGCTTCCTTTTTTTGTTTTGTATTTGTTTTCTTTTATTGGCAGAGACGTTAGCTCGTCGTATTAGATATTTTGCAATATCATTCCTGATACGTTGTGCTCTGAGATCAAATCCTGCCGATGTTTGTTTTACCCTTCGTCCTTTTGTGATCAATAAAAATGTGCTCATCCAGAGCAGCTAATTCACGGAATTCAAAGAATTCTTGTCGGAAAATCAGATGAACTCTACTAAAGGCACCCAAGGGCAAGCTGTTGAATACTGAATTGGATGATGAATAGACATACATAAATACAATCGGTCAATTCAGGCAGTCTTCTTCTTAGTTTACATCAATACAAGTTCGCGAATTGATACAGGTTGATACCAGCTGAAATTGCCGTGTAGTTACACCAAACTCTGAAATGTATGATTACAAAGTAACCTATATTACGAGGCCATTGCTTGTACGTATAGAGTACATGAATAAATAGTGTTTAAGAACATATATTTAGACTTTTCAAAAACAAATGTAATATTCTCTTGAGAGAACATATGGTCCTGAAATTCGACCTTAATTTGATAACCAAACAAAGATTTAGCCAAATCTATTCAAAGCTGTAAACATATAAAAGAACTATAAATTGAATCTCAGAGCTAGAGATAAGTATAAAGAACTTGCCAGCAGTATCAAAAGAATTCTATAGGTTGTCTTATTTATATACTATTTGTTCTTAATACTGACATTGTTTAGTTAACGACAACATCTAATAGAAAAAGCTCTATAAACAAAGACATTCCAGTCGTGAACGTTCCATATTTTTTAAAGCATAGTGTTTCGTCGGTTATATTCTCTAGTATATCCTCTTCCTCGCCTTTAGACAACGTTAGTGTGTGATTTGAGATTTAGCGGATTCGGTTTTTAGTAGATCAAATGACAACCTAGCTCTTTTCGTTGACTAGTGACGGGAACAAGGTAGGGGTACGTCATTAACTTTAATGATCAATTAACTCTAATTCGTTTCGACTATAATTTAGGTGTTGGGGGATATTTCGAAACGGGTTACCAGAAATATTTATATCTGAAGAAGAAAGCGTATTCCAAATATTTTGTGCTGAAACGAAAGCGAAAGCATCAGAAATAGGTTTTAGAAATAGTGCATTGCAGCTTACATTTAATGTGCATATTTGAAGCTGTAGTGTGGGGGTTGTGGGATATTTGGTTGCTAATTCGGGAAAGCCAAATTTTGACAAAGATATTTGATAGAGATTTTGCTGCTTGATTTTCTTGAAATAGAAACCAAATCTCCCACAAATATCTTTTTCAACGGTATTGAGAGAGTATCTTTGGTTGCTGGCCCAGCTTGTCTCTAGTCTCTGGCTACAGAGAATGAGAGAGAGAGAGAGAGAGAGTGACAGTCAGAGTGTGAGTGAGAGAGAGGTGGGAAAATAAAAACTCTTATAATCCCAATCTAAAGTTAGCATCTATGCAGTCATTTGACCTGACTTGCTAGAAGTAGAAGTCAATCGATCTGAACTCACATTGTTCTTCAAGAACAATACGATGTACAATGCAGTTGCTGCTATAGATGCAAAGAGATTGTACAGTCAAGGCTGGGAAACCTCTGGTCATATATTTGCTCGTTGAGAGTTCGTTTGTGACTGAACAACAATATGATTGTCATTGACGTTTAAAAAATGAAAGGGAACTGCAGCCAACTATGAAGCCTCTATGTGCTGATTCTAATTGCTAGAAATTGCAGCGAAATTTTTATCAGTCGAGAGTCGACTCACTTTTCAATGTAGTACAGCTCGATTACCTTTCGTTACAGATTTCTTTAGTCAAGCTGACTTGCGGTTAAGCAAAAATAGCAAAAGCAGCGGCGGCGGGGGTGGTGGGGCGGCAGTGGTGTCGGCAGCGACGGCAGCGACAGCGGTGATGACTCTGGTGGCTGCGACTGCAGATGCAGCAACTGCATGGAAATATTTCCTCCCAAGTCCCAACTCCACACCAGTTCTATCAGATCATCCTATAAGTTCTGTCTGATTTTACCTTTTAATAGTATTTTAGAATGTCTAATGAAATTAAAAATTATTTTTATGCCTTTGTGTACAATTAAACTAATTAAATATTATTTTACAGAATAATAGAATTAAAATTTCTTTGATTAAAACCCTTTCCAACATGGAAGTATCCAAAGAGCCTTTAATGCACATACTCCTTTATGAGTACAAAAAAGGAAACTCTGCAGCCGAAGCGACTCGAAACATACACTCAGTTTATAGAAAAGAATGCTTGAATTAAAAAAACTTGCAGAAGATGGTTTGCAAAATTCAGAAGTGGAGATTTCAGCCTTGAAGATGAAGAACGAACAGGACGCCCAGTTGAGTTTGATGATAAACTCCTTGAGGCATTACTTGAAGAAAATCCTGCACTACCAGTTGAAGAATTGGCAATAAAGCTTAGTTCAAACCATACACCTGTTCATCGTCATCTTCAACAACTTGGAAAGGTTCCTAAACTTGGAAAATGGGTGCCACATGAATTGTCCGAAAGCAACCAGAAATCCCGAGTTGATATCTGCTCTTCTCTCCATTCTCGCGAACTCATTTCACCCTTTTTGAATAGACTTGTGAATGGTGACGAAAAATGGATCTTCTATCGAAATGTTAAACGTCGTAAACAGTGGCTTAGTAAAAGAGAAAAAGCTCAACCACAACCGAGAAAGGAACTTCATGGAAAAAAGGTTCTTCTCTCTAACTGGTGGGATTGCAAAGGAGTAATTCATTTTGAATTGTTACTACCTAATGCAACAATCAATGCTCAAGTCTACTGTCAGCAATCAGAATGTTTGAACCAAGCTTTGAAGAAAAAACAGACCCGCATTATTGAATCGAAAAAGAGTGATGTTTCATTAGGATAATGCGCGACCCCACGCTGCAAAGATCACATCACAGAAGATCGAAGAGCTTGGTTGGGAAAAAATTCCTTATCCACCTTATTCTCCTGACCCTGCTCCTTCAGACTACCATTTGTTTTCGTAGTTTACAGAATCATTTGTGGGGACATAACTTTCGCAAGCCAGGAGGAGGTCAAAACTGACATTTCAGAGTTCTTCGCTTTGAAACCAAAAGAGTTTTACATTGATGGGATTAAAGAGCTTGTAAATAGATGGAAGGAAGTCATAGATAATCAGGGAAAGTACATTAATGATTAAATTTCAATTACATATAACATTTGATCACTTATTTTCTTTATTCAAAATTCGGACAGAACTTATGGGATGACCTGATACATAGAGTCAAGTTAAAATACATATGTTATCACTTCATCCCAAAGAGGCCACAAGGCCCAGTATTGTTCCCTCTATCCAAACAAAAAGGGAGCCGACACATATCATCACAAAAGATACTTTAACAAAGGAACCCATGAATGGCTATTTGATCTGCTACAAATAGTGGTTAAAACTCTCCCTGCATCATACAATATCGTCTTAAAAGAAAGCCTTGTTAATTAATGATTTTTTTGACTAATCGAAGAAGCAAGTGCAGCGCACGTTAGCATTTTAGAATCTTAGTTACTAGTGGGAAGAAGGAGAGAAAGAAAGTACATGTAACAGTATCCATCAATATACCGAGCTACATATGTAGTGTTAACGACTCCGATAATAAAAGAAAACTGGAGGAAAGGGAAAAAAAAGCATGAGCCAAAAGTTGTCTTCAGTTTAAGGACCTGGTCTGAGTCCTTACAATGGGGTGAATTCCACTAAAGCAACTCAACAGAAAGGTGATAATATTCGACTTGCAAATAGATAAAATTTGCTGTTTTGCTACTGAATTAAACTGTTTTGCAAGAAATGCATTTACGAATCAAAGTATTCACGGTTGCTAAATACTTCAATAAAACAATAGAATCTGTTGTAATGTTGGTTTCAGATTTTGGCACAAGGCCAGCAGTTTGGATGAAGAGGCCATGTCTATTACATCAACCCCAGTACTCAACTGGTTCTTATTTTATTAACTGCGTAAGGATGAAAGACAAAGTCGACCTCAGCGGAATTCAAACTTAGAACATAAATATGATATGCCGCTAAGCATTTTGATCGGTGTGTTAACAACTCTGCCAGCTCGCTGCCTTACAGAATCTATTGTCATATAACTTGACTTATATAGCGATAACAATCATTACAGAAAATAACATTTGCTGCATTCTCAAAATGAAATATCTCTGAATTATTAGGAAACCCTTCGTTGCACCTTTGTTTGAAGCGTCAGTTGTTATAGAAAAGAGCAAACCATATTCTTAAAAAAAAAAAATGAAATCTCCGCAAAGTTTTGCTTTAGTTCCCTACATGTTACATTTTTATCATCAGTGAATCACTACATATTTCTTTATCAACTTTTACTTTAAAATCACCATCTTTGCTTCACAGTATAATTCACATTAAAGACTTTTGCAGCCATGATTTTATTATGCTATGCCAATTGAAATCTGGGGGAAAAAGATAACAATGACAACCTAGTAACAATACTTAACGTTTCTCGTAGCGTGATAACTGTACTTTTTCCCTTACTGCCAATTTTCACATCACTACTGCATAGTGGACAAAAAGCATGAAAGTTATCCTTTTTTTTTTTTTTTGCTTTTAGCAATATATCCAAATTGTTTAACCCTTTCATAGTTAAATGCAAATCTTTCTTTTGAGAATTTCTTTAGAGGCTTGAAAAGGAACAAAACTACTGACCTGGACCGACTTCCCTTTGATATGAATCGACTTGACAACTTAGCAGCCACTATGGAAACACAGTCGGTTTCCCTTTAAAAATGTTAAACAACAACAACAACAACAACAAAAGGAAGATTTAATATGTTATTACATTATTTATAAGACTGAAGAAAATTAAAGCATGTTCAGATATAACAACGATAATAAATTACTTATCAGTTTTCCATTCATTTCCGTCTTAAAGATGTTGAACTCGTAATATGATCATAATTTAGTAGTAGTTAAGTAACAAATGGTTTCGATCAATAGTTCAACTAGGCGCATGAGTGGCTGTGTGATATTTTTTTTGCTTACCAACCACATAGTTCCGGTTTCAGTCCGACTGCGTGACACCTTGGTCAAGTGTCTTCCACTATAGCCTCGGGCCGAACAAAGCCTTGTGAGTGTATTTGGTAGACGGAAACTGAAAGAAGTCCGTCATATATATATATATATATATATATGAAATATATATACATGTATATGTATGTATATATGTGTTTCTGTGTTTGTCCCCCCAACATCGCTTGACAACCGATGCGGTTAGGCAAAAGAATAAAAGAATATAGAATATATCAGATTTCTATTCACCGTAGATCCATTTTTGTTTTACTAGTTAATTTGGATTGGAAAGGTGCTTATGAAATTGGACTGTTGTTTAGAAAAAAAGCAGGCAACGTTCGTGCTTTTAGCAAAAGGTAAATGATTAGCTTAATGTATCCCTTGGCTTGAGATAACCAACTGTTGTGTGTTGCTCTCTTCATGCTTGTGACAGTGGAGAAGCTGATTGACTTGTTCTGTGGACGCAAAAGCAAAAGAAATCTTTGATTCTAGAAAAACTACATTTGTGCACTTTTGAGGAAGACCAAGAAGTATCTGCTAAGAGAACGGGAAAACATTTAATCTGGTGTTCTTCAGCTAAAACGGCCGCCAAGTTACTACTATGCTAGTAGTCCTTATTTCATTGTAATTATCATTATATATAAAGACAACAAAATTTAGCAGATCTCAAAAACGAGCATGAATTAGCGACCGGCTTTAATTGCTGCCGGACGGAGAAATAGTGCTCAAAAGTTGGACTGTTCATCCTAAAGCCAGACGTCTTGCCAACCTTGTTTTAATCGGGGCTTTAAGATCAGAAGCATTTCAGAAAATCTGTATCATGTACTTAGGACTACATAAGCGAAAATACCTTTCCTTTTACAAAGTCTGCAGGCTGTTTCGTTGACGCATTCATGCATTTGCCTATACAAGTATTGATTCATAATTACACACTGAATTATATTATCTTATTTTTTGAAATAATGCAAAAAGCAGGATTAAGTTGTGATTCGAAACTGTGAAAAAAGAAAAAAACATCATTAACCTGTTTTGTTTAAAATTCTACTTTCTAATTTCTCCCTTATTTCGAATCAACATGGTAGAAAAGGTTAAGATGACCCATGCCAAATTTGAACCCACAAAGCGTCTATTCCAAGATGGTTATCATCCAGAAGAAACAATTATGTGATTCTTATCTCTGCCTCAAATCGATTACTTCTATATAGTGTGTACCAGACAGTTATACTTCATGTTAAACTCTTCCTAATTGGATTTAAAAACAGCTCCTGATTTTGGAACCTTCATTGTTCTTTTAGCCATAAGAACAATAATTGAAGTGCATACTACTTCAATTACAAATTCTTGGGCCTAATTTACCAAACGCTTCGCCTGTTTTTATCCATTTATTTATTTCTCTATTTGTCCGGCATTAAATAGCAATTCTAAATATATTTACGACACTATTTCCCAAATGGCGTTCCCCTCATGAATAAATGATTTCAGTGTTCACTACAACAGCAAGAACAATAATAATAATAATAATAATAATAATAATAATATAATAATAATAATAATAATAATAATAATAATAGTAATAATAATAACAATAATAATAATCGATCTGTAGATTATCGGAGAATATCAGCCAAATGAAGCTGGCTGGGTCATTTTATATTTTTCCGTTTGCACCGATATATATATATATATATACATACTTGCATACATACATGCATACATATATATATATGCATGCATGTATGTATGCAAGTATGTATATATATATATATATATATATATATATATATATATAATATATATATATATATATATATATATATATATATATATATATATGTGTGTGTGTGTGTGTGTGTGTAGGTATATTCATATGTATATATATGTATATACATATATATATGTGTGTATATATATATGTATATACATATATATGCGTGTATACATATATATATATATGTATATGTACACATATATATATGCATGTGCATAAATGCGTATGCATGCATTTGTATACATATATATGTGTTCGAAAGACTCATATGCATATCTATGTAAAATATATACACATGTATATGTGTGTATGTTTGTGCGTGTTTTTGTATTATTTACTTTCATGAGATGCAAATAGGTACAAATCGAGGCAACAGAGAATTTAAGAGGCATTATAACAAATTACATAAATTTAATATCAATAACCAAAAAAGTGGTAGGGGAAAAATTTCCCAAAAAAATAAAGAGCTAAACAAAATTACAAAAGAAAGAAAGTAAAGCTAGCAAATAACAAAGATAATAACATAACCAAAGGAAAAAAAGAAACAAAAATAAAAAAAACAACAATATGGCAGAAATGTGCGTCTACGCGGAGAGTTGCTTTGTCTTTTTTTTTTTTTGTTATTGTCTTGGCTCACTTCTGCTGAATTAAGAGCTCAATGGAAGCGTTCTGGCGAATTAGCGTCTACGGTATTTGAAAATAGCATTATTTTGTCTGTAAAATTATATCACTTTCGGCTGAGTTGTGTTGGTTTGGTTGAATTTCTTCTTGTCTCTTTCCAGTGTATATATTTGGGGATTTCACAGCAACCATTTTCAATTCGTTATCGTTTGTTTCTAGCTTACTTTGGTTGATTTAGTTTGGTTGACCAATAAACATTTAAATTGGTGTTTATTGGTCTCCGTCAGTTACGTATGTCTCTGTTTATCTCTTCTCACTCTGCCACTACCTTTTCCTCTGTCCCTCTTCTTATCCTTCCTCCTTATTCCTCTCTCTTTCTCTCACTCTCACTCTCACTATCTCTTCCATCTTTCTCTCTCTCTCTTTCTTTCTTTCTCTTGGTAGCTTATGCTTCATTTTTGTTTTTTTCTATGAGTGCGTCAGAGTTCTAATCGTTTTATAGAATGTTGACTTTCAGTTTCGTTCTGTTTTTAGTTGTTCCCACTTGTTTGTTTGTGCAGTTGTTGTTATTGTTATTGTTATTATTATTGTTATTGTTGTTATTGTTATTGATTTCGTTGATGTTTTGTATTCTTTCACTTGCTCCACTGAACAGCAAATTCCTTTCGAAATATAATGCCTAACAAAAACACAATAAATCATCATAAAATAAATAGAAATGTAAATATACAATACACTCTGCTAGTATTTGCATCCGTTAGTGGAATATGAGATGAGCAATGGCTAAGTGGATATGTTCTGTGTTCCCAAGTTTTTGGACGTGAGTTCGTTTCATTGCATCTCGGGCGACATATGCTACCCTTTATCTTATTGTCTTTGACTCCCTCTCTAGAAAATGCCACCCAGATCCTTCTAGGTGAACATCATTTATAAATTTCACGAATGACCTATTCATGAAATGAGTTATAACTCATCCACATAATAATATATTAATGAGAGAGGAGTATAAGTCATAAAGCCATGACATATTTTGACCAAAGGATTTTATAGCTGATCATTAGTGATTTCTTGTATTTTTATCTCCATATTTCGGCATTCCTTCAATTAGATATATATTTGATAATCTTTTCCGTGTACTATTTTTACCAGTACATCCCTGAGAAGATTCAGGTTCACACACTTGTAACGATTTTATTTAAAATCCCAACACAGGTGTAATTCTTCGTGCCAATTACGAAAATCATAACATACCGTAACGATTTTAAAGAAAGCGCCATCTTTCAATTTTGTTTTTGTTTTGGAAAGGCGAAGTTACGAATTTCAAAACTTGTTACGTTTGAGAAATCGATAATGAAACGCGAAAATCCTTTAAAATGAAAATATTTAGTGAAAGAAAACGAAAAATTTTCTATTTTAATTACAGTGAAATTTTGCTATGCACTAAAAAACCTAATCCTAATACTCAACCTAATTCTAAACTCTAAGTCTAACTTCCCCTCAAACCGAAAACCTTGAAAATTAAGCCAACTTTAAATTCTACATCCTAATCTTCAGCCTTAACCCTAAACCTAGTACCAGCCCCAGAACTAGTCCTAGCCACAGACCTAGTCCTAGCCCCAAGATGGACTGAATTGTTCGTTGTGGGAGTATAATCAAATAACGTGGCAATGTTGGATGAGATGCCGAGAAAGGATAATCTTTAAGGGTTTTCTTAACTCTTATTGATTTCTAAAAAGTGTGGCGGTGGGGATAAATGGTTGTAGTGTAGTTCAATAATGTTGATGGTTGATGTTGATGGTTCAATATCGTTGCAATGTGATAGAAGCTGTATTGGTGGGAGTTGATAATGTAAAAGAACAAAGCTGGAATACATGGCGGTAGAGAAGTTGATGGAAGTATACAGTGTATGGAAAAAGTGCTAGAAGAATCAGCTAAGTAGGTGGGAGGAAAGTACCTAGAGTAATAGTGTTTCAATAGATGGTAGAAGTAAATAACGTAGTGTTATAATCTTAACTAAGTTACAGGGACGTAAACACACCAATACTGGTTGTCAAGCGATGATGGAGGAAACAGAGGGAGAGAGGGAGAGAGAGGTATGTATGTATATACATACACGACAGAAGTAAATAAATACTCCATAAAATATCGTATTATGTTTATTTTAACTTGAAACGGTTTATATCTTTTATTAATTGACATTTTCATGTTTTAGGTTCTATATGTAACTGTTTAATCATGTCACATACAAAAGAAGGCTTGGAACTGTCCGAAATTCAAAGAGACCGTATTGTGGATCAATATGAAGGTGGAAAACCTTGGGTTCCCGCTTTCTACAGTTAATAGAGTGATCGTGCAATTCACTAGAGAAAAGAAGGAGTCCACAATACATCGCCCAGTTCGACCAGTCCTCTCTGACAGGACCCTTCGCTTTGTTAAATGAAGTGTAAAGGATAATCCTCGTTGCAAGCCCTCTGACAGAGCAGAACAAGTTGATGTTAATCCCAGAACAGCTGTTAGGTATCTCTACAAACTTGACTACTTTGGCAGAGAAGTAAGAAGGAAGCCACTTCTTCGACCAGCCAATATCAGGTGGAGAAAAGATTTGCTATATTTTCTGAACTCTGTGATCAAGAATTTGACATGAAAAGTTTGCAGCCAACAATGAAACACGGCAGCTATTTTGTGATGGTCTAGGGAGTAACTTGGAGCAATGGTCGATCAGTGATGGTGGAATGTGATGTAAATATAAACTTTGATAGATATGTGCCCACATTGTACAAAGGATTCCTCCCACTCTTCTCCACTGGGGAAGACTATTTATGGAAGAAAAACCTATTGAGCACCTCTGGGACAATGGACAGGACACTTCCTAATAAGTACAAAAAAGCATCTTCAAAACTAGATCTTTTGAGATTACTGCATGAAACTTGGCAAGAAATTCCTCAAGAGAATATTCGTCATCTGATCGGTAGCATGCCTAATAGGGTCCTTGCATTGAAACATGCAAAGGACAAGCCTACTAAATTAGATATTCACATTATAATAATTAATAAATAATTTGAATATATAATTCCAGATTTAAATATACTTTAACGATTATAAGTGTGTGCATTTAATTCTGTCATGTTTGTGTGTTTGTATACACACACACACACAAACACACACACACACATATATATATATACATACATATATATATATAGCGTATGTGTATATATATGTATATATGTGTGTGTGTATATGTATGTATGCATGTATATACGTATGAATGTATGTGTGTGTGTGTGTGTGTGTGTATGCATGTATATACGTATGAATGTACATATGTGTATATGTATACGACGGACTTCTTTCAGTTTCCGTTTATCAAATCCACTCACAATGCTTTTTATCAGTCCGAAGCTGTAGTAGACAATAGACGACACTTGCCCAAGGTGTCGCGTATGCCTACATACAATCATCCATATATAGCCATGGAATAAGTATAAAGAGCACTTCTGTTATGGAATGCATATCAACGCAATAAATATTCGTGGAACAGGTGCAACAAAATTTGTAGAACCTATTGTTTTATTCAAACAGACAAAGACATTTTGTCTCTTTGTCAGAAACCAGATTTCTCCTCCTGATAAAAATATAATAAATAATAAATGTGAAGACATACAGATATACAGACGTACATACACACCCACAAACAGATATAGTACGCGCCGGTCGGTCTGGGAATAGAAATCACAAATGTACGACTTTGGGTTCAATACCATATACTTTATGTGTGTGTATATATACATATATATATATATATATATATATATATATATGAATTGTATGTGAGAGGACATTTCACTGAGTGTATCAGTAGAAACAGACAATACGTACATGCGAATAAGCTCAATTCTTTACAGAGAAAAATCTCGCGAACATTAAACATATAAATGCGTACACAAATATATAGTTATATAAATATATTTCTAGTCATGCAGACATACACACACATGCGCACCATACACATGCGACACACACATACTCTCACACACATCCATTCTCACGTGCCCGCTCCCGACGAATAATCGCGACAAAAAAAAACCCTATGTCTATCATTCACTTTCTGTCCTTTGCATACACAGATGCACATGTAAAAATGCTTGTGACATATATCAATTGTATGTATGTATGTATCTAAGTATGTCTGTGTGTGTATGGGGGGGGGGGTGAGTGCTATTATTTATCGAAGTATACAGATAGTCCTGTATACAAATGTCAATCAGTAATGGCTTTTTTCATAATGAATATTATAAATCTTATGCAAACTGTTATATGCCGCCTACCAATACAACAATATATTTGGATATGCGTACAGATTCTATATATATATATATATATATATATATATATATATATATATATATATATATATATATATATATATATATACATACATACATACATATATATATATACATACATATATATGTAGATAATATATATATATATATATAATATATTATATATATCATAATACATATATATATATATATACTACATATATATACATATCTTTATATATATATATATAATATATATATATTATATGTATGTTATGTATGTATATGTATGTATGTATGTATGTGTGTGCGTGTGTGTATATATAAATGCAGGCGATCGTGTGTGTTTATGTATGTATATGACGTAAACAACATTTATGTTCATATATATGTTTGTGTTTGTGTGTGCGTATGGTTATGGGTGTATGCACACACATACATACATACATACATGAATACACATAAATACATAAATATACATGTACTAATACATGTGTATAAGTATATATATATGTGTGTGTGTGTGTATAAAGCTCTTTATTTGTCAATCTATACACCTATACATATAATCATATATATATATATATATATATATATATGTATGGTATGTATATTATATACACACCACACACATCCACACACACACACAACAACATATATATATAATATATATTATATATATATATATATATATATATATATGATATATGCATACATATATACACACCTACACAGAAGTACCAGCAGACATACATACATATATACATGCATTCTTATATGTTTGTCTGTGCCTGAATATTGCAATTCTATATGTATGTGTATACACCCAATCGAAAGAGAAAGAACGCGAACATACTGCTTCATTTATTTATATATTTGTATTGCTGTCTTTGGCACACACAAAAAAAAAATAATTGTGTTGAAACGATACAAATGATATTATGTATTATATCGATGCTATGAAACTTAGAAACAGACGAGAAAAATAACAAATATAATACGTACCTAACTATATATTTACATACATACGTACAGGCAGAAAGAAAGACACAGGGACACACACGCACGCACACATACACACTCATACATATATGTGCTTATTATATATATATATATATATATTGTACATTCTTATTCATAACCCAAATTAAATAATCAATGCTTCTTGGCTGATTATCTTATAGTTTTCTGGGCAATTTATGAAAAAAAATTCCCTTTAATCATTTTGGCAGCAAATGTTTTCAATAATGCCGACTTTTAATTTGCACCATTTTTTTTTTTTTTGCTAACTGCTGTAAATAAAACCAAAATACGTTGGAAACGAAGATATATTGGTTTCCTTTTTTCATATCTGCCTGCCTGTCAGTCTGTCTGTCTGTTTGTCTCTCCCTGTCTCTCTGTCTGTCTGTCTCTCTCGCTATATATATATATATATATATATATAGAGAGAGAGAGAGAGAGAATAACATATTTCTATTATATATATATATATACACATACATATATCTGTATCTATATCAATATATATGTACATATATTTGTGTGTGGTATGTGTGAATGTGTGTGAGTATGTGTGTAAGTGAGTGTGTATATATATATATATATATATATATATATATATATATATATATAATGTAGAAAATTATGGAATATTGGTATGATGTTGTTTCTGAATTAGTGAACTGACATTTGTTGTTCTTATTGTTAATGTTGTTCATATTGTGCTTAAAGCCCTCCCTCATATCACATCAACTATGAGCTGAACGAACTATTATGTGATTAACGACGCTCCAGATACGACCATCCTCTCTCCCTGTATATTTACTACTACGTTGTCTAATACGTTTTTGCTTTTCTGTAGTCTTATAGTGTTCTTCGAGCGACCACATAGATTATATCCAGTTGATTTTGTCCGGGATAGTAGTATTGACTTATCTTAAAAGGACTGAATGGTATGACTTGGAGGAGGTCTGTATGTTATTTCTAGCGTTTCAGACGACCACTGTGAAACCCCCTTTCAATTCGTTGTTGTCATCATCTGCCATTTAGTTATAATATTGGAATGTCTGGGGGAATGTCTGTGAAGAAAAAAATTGTCTATATGTTATTGAATAAGCGTGTTGACTGATGTTGAGAAATGAACTGACAGGCCATGATGGTGTTGGTAAAGGTAGTGGTTACGGTGGTGATGGTGGTGGTGGTGGTAGTGGTGACAGGAGGGAAGGTGTTTCATGGTAGGAGTTATCATACTGCAATATTATTGCCAATGGCAT
>NC_042998.1:114336323-114343823 GCF_006345805.1 Octopus sinensis
AATATATGTGCGTTTGTTTGTGTGTGTGTGAAATCTTAAGAATCTATTACATACGGCGGCAGTGTGACATGTGAACGGTTATACGATTATGTGAGTTTTAAAATATATAATGCTCATATAAGGCAAACTCCCTGCTGAATATATATGTTCATTTAGATGAAGACACTCTCCAATTCAATTGCTGTCATACTGCGTATACGAATATATGTGTATCCGCACATTCGTGTGTGTGTGCATGTATATGTGTATGCGTGTGATTGGTTGTGTGTATGAGTATATATATATATATACATAAATATATGCATTTATTCTTGGTAGTGGTTTATATAAGCTTGTATATGTTTTGCTTGTATAGCGTGTTTGCTTGACGATAAATGGCGTTATTTTATTCCAATCCTCACGTTGTTATTCCTTGATTTGAAATTTCTACCTTTTGTTTTACATTATTTCATATTCATAAGCGGATGGGGTCGGGGAAGTTGTTGCCACTACGCTGGCGAAGAGTTTTGTTTTGTAGATGTCACTATGTGCGTGCGCGCATGTGTGTATGTATGTATGTATGTATGTATGTATGTATGTATGTATATATATATATATATATGTATGTATCAAGAACAATCTTACTTAGAAATGGATGCGTGCATTCCGTCATATAATATATTAATAAATAAAACATATGCATATATATATATATATATATACATATATGTACGTACCTACCTCTACATGTATATATACACGCATATATGGGTACAGGACACGCAAAAAAACGTCGAACACAATGAGAAACGGAAACATAAACACAAAAACAAGGAACTGGACATGAAACCATGGCGACTGAAGAAGGGGAATTTCCTTGTGTTATTTGTCCTGTACTCTATTTTTTGTTTGTTTAAGAAAAATGTCCAGTTCCTTGTTTTGTGTTTATGTTTCCGTTTCTCATTGTGTTCGACGTTTTTTTTGGTGTCCTGTACCCTATATGCGTGTATATATAATGTAGAGGTAGGTACGTACATATATGTATATATATATATATATGAATATGTTTTATTTATAATATATATATATATATATATATATATATATATATATATATAATATATAATATATATATATATATATGGTGAGAGAGAGAAGAAATGTAGACGAGAGTGGGAGAACTACTGTGAAACAGAGGCATATTGACGGACATTCTTCATTTGTTCCCTGGTCTCTCAACTCTTGATGAGCTCGTAGTGTGACCAATGCCCGTTAATGTTATTTAATGCTAAATGAAACAGTCATTTGTGGGGGATGTTTATATTTCTTCCAGTATGTGATCCACTTTATCTAAGTAGTCACCCAAGCCATTAAGTTCTAGCAAACGCAAGAATCAGGTTTCATCTCTATATTTGAATGAAAACTGTTTTATAGCTGAAATAAACATCAGAGATGCTTTATTTCACGCAGATACAGCAGCAGATACTTCAAAGGAAAGCAAGCTCTTCTTCCGATGTTGACTAAAGCCATCGCAATATTGGAAACTCTTCTGTATCTTCAGCAAGTATCTCATGGTTACAAGCATTTCGCCCTTTAGCCTGAGTGAAGCAATGAAGACTGAATTATTCTTTACCTGCAGGAGGATTTTGTCTGCGATCTTTTGTCAACCACAACAACTTAAGAGTTTGTTTCAGCTGCCATGGCTATCTCCTTTGTGGGTTTCATCTGTTGTATGTGCTCGAAACCAATCTTCTTCAGAGAATAGAACACCGAATTTATTGGGAAACTGCAGCAGCTGACTTTAATAGGAAGTGAGTCTGCATGTTATCCTTTGACAAGAGCCTCACCAATAAAGTTCTTCACTTTCTTTTAGAATTTAGACCACGGCCATGCTGGGGCACTGCCTTGAAGAATTTTTAGTCGAACGAATTGACACCAGTTCTTTTTTTTTAAGCCTGGTACCTACTTATTCTATCGGTTTCTTTTTGCCGAGCCTGAGACTTAAACAAAGAATATCGGTTGTCAAGTGAAGGGTGGACAAAGACGCAAAGACACACACAACCACACCACACACACACACACACACACACACACGCGCACACACACACACACACACACACACACACACACACACACACACACACACGACAGGATTTTTTTCTGTATCCGTCCGTCTACCAAATCCACTCACAATGTTTCGGATGGCCCCCGAGCAGTAGGAGACACTTGCCCGAAGCAAACTATTTACCACACAGTCACGCCTGCGCCTATATAGCGAAAAATGTGAAACCAGTCATACCAAAATAGTGAGATCAGCTAAGATTATTGTTTTTGCAACTTTTGATAGAAGGAACATGCCTAGTCGGAGCGATGGTACTGCGATCTCTTCTGGAAAGATGAATCTACCATTCAGATCCATTTACACCCTTTAGTCTGAGGCATGATGCAAAATAGAAAACGGTTCTCCACAGCTGCTTTTGCCTTTGGAGATTTATCACCTTTTCTTAGAAATTTGATACCTTGACCCGCTCACTTAGCAAATTCTATAGAATCTCGTCGTGCCACCGTTTGTATTAGAAATCTCCTCATACATACATTGGTTTCAAATTTTGGTACACAGCCAGAAATTTCGGCAGAGGGGCAAGTCGATTACATCGATCCCAGTGCTGAACTGGTACTTATTTTATCGACCTCAATAGGATGAAAGACAAAATAAACCTTGGCGGAATTTAACTCGGAACGCAATGACGGACGAAATGCCGCTAATAATTTTTGCCAGGTGCAGTAACGGTCCTGCCAGTTCAACACCTTATGTATTATATTAATATTGGTTTCAAATTTTGGCACAAGCCCAGAAATTTTGGGGGAGGGGATAAGTCAATTACATCGACCCAGTGCTGAAACGGTACTTGTTTTATCGACTCTGAAAAGATGAAATGCAAAGTCGACGCCAGTTGAATTTCAACACTGTAAATGAAGACGGACGAAATGCCGCTAAGCATTTTTTTCTACTCTAGGTACAAAGCTCGACATTTTTGGGGAGAAGACAGTCGATTAGATCGTCCCCAGTACGCAACTGGTACTTAATTTATCGACTTCGAAAGAATGAAAAGCAAAGTCGACCTCGGCGGAATTTGAACTCAGAACGTAGTGGCAGACGAAATACCTATTTCTTTACTACCCACAAAGGGCTAAACACAGAGAGGACAAACAAAGACAGACAAACGGATTAAGTCGATTACATCGACCACAGTGCGTAACTGGTACTTAATTTATCGATCCCGAAAGGATGAAAAGCAAAGTCGACCTCGGCAGAATTTGAATTCATAACGTAACGGCAGACGAAATACCTATTTCTTTACTACCCACAAAGGGCTAAACACAGAGAGGACAAACAAGGACAGACAAACGGATTAAGTCGATTACATCGACCACAGTGCGTAACTGGTACTTAATTTATCGACCCCGAAAGGATGAAAGGCAAAGTCGACCTCGGCAGAATTTGAACTCACAACGTAACGGCAGACGAAATACCGCTAAGCATTTCACCCGGCGTACTAACGATTCTGGCAGCCCTCCGCATCTATCTATCTATCTATCTATCTATCTATATCTATCTATCTATCTATCTATCTATCTATCTATCTATCTATCTATCTATCTATCACACTCATGCGTATATTAGTATTGGCACTAACGGCAACGTCACAACAAATCCAACAACTCGAAAACAAAATGCAACGTGGGACTTTTATATAGCAGTTCAATGTGCTTGAAGAAGCAGCCAATTCTCACTCAAATCATATCCTATTTTATTAAAAAATGAACATTTCGGATAACATGGTACTCTATACATACACATGACGGCCATAATTGGGATAGCATTGGTCATAAGTTTGCACGGTCGGGGCTGGCTTAGGGTTTAATACCAACAATAATACCATTATATACAGTGCCATTAACAGAAGCATCAACACACGTCAGCCACGCCTTCTTTTCTGCAATGCTCATATCACGAGATCTATGATTGTTAAGACTTCTCCGACTACTACCATTACGACCACTACCACACCATCATCGCTTCCACCACTACGTAAAGACATCTACCACTGTTACCACCGCCTCCGCCAATAATACTGTCATCACCTCCCACGACTCCCATCACTACAAGCACCACCATCACCATCACTAGCAAAACAAAACTACTACGGCGGTGACGGCGGCCAGCACCCCCAACTGTGCTCCATAATCTGTCATTACATTTCCAGCATTGACCCATCACCACCACCACTACCACGACCACCACAACTACCACTGCCACCGTCACAACCACCGCCACTACCACCACTGTACCCACCCCTACCCCATATCCGCCTAATATCCCGCATACCTTGATGACATTTAACTCAGCTACGACGACTATTAACCCGGCACCACCACCACCACCAACACCACCACCATCACTACCACATACATCACCGTGACCAATAGAAACCCCCAACCACGAAACACTTGGCTTACCACTACCACCACAACTAACCCCTCCCCCTACATTTACGCTTCACTACAAGCACCACTGCTACCAAAATTACCCAACCCCCACCACACCACTACCACCGTCGCCGCCGCCGCCGCCGCTGCCAGTAACGTCACCACGACCACCTACCTCTACAACAACCTAAACACACACATCATATACAGCTGCAGTATCCAGCCATGTCGAATTAGAATTTTAAATAAAATGATAATATTAATAATATAGCAACAAAAACAACAACAACAACAACAACAACAACAATTATGTATTCTGATCTTGTATGGTGCACGGTTGTTTTGGTTGATGTTGTAACTATTATTGTAACTATTGTTGTTGCTGTTTTTGTTATTGTTGTTGTTGCTATTGTCGTTGTTTGTCGTTGTTGTCGCCTTTGTCAGTTTTGGTGTTGACATTTCACCTTATTATCCAGTAGAGAGAAAGACGTACAAAATTAAAAATATACTGCAAAAAAAACCCAAAAAAACATACCCAATAAAAAGCATATATAATAAATATATATATAATTGAAAATACAAAATAAAAATAGATAATAAAATTATATAAAATGTATAGTTAATATCTAAAGATATTTACACACCACACACACACACCACACACACACACACACACACAAATATATATAGATTATATATATATATATACACATAAATATATATACTAATATATATATATATATATTATATATATATATATATATATATATATACATAAATATATATATAATATATATATATATATTATATATATATATATATAAATAATAAAAGTATGAAAAAAATATATAATAAACCCTACTTCACCGGCAAATAGAAAAGGAACAAGAAGAAAAACTTCATCCAACCAATTTTTAGCGAAGTAAACAGAGAGACAAGCACAGACAAACAGACAAAAGAGAAGGTTTGTCAGTCCAGACCAGAGATGTCACGTGGATAGAACATGGCATTGTTTGGTTGGTCATTGCTTTCATTCTACTTGTGAGATCTCGTTTATTTATTTATTTATTTATATATATTTATTTATTTGTTTTAATAGACATTTACTCTGTTGTTTATTTGAAACTCCACCTCCCATTAACTCTCTCTCTGTCTCTGTCTCTGTCCGTCTGTCTATCTATTATGTCTTTTTCTCTCTAAATACATAAATAGAAGCATACACACATAGACACACACACTATACATGTACATGCATCTCATCAAAAAATATCTCTCAATCTCTGTCCTTCTCTTTACCCATCTATCAATTCAGTTGCTACTTAAGGTAGTCAGATGTAGAAGAATGAGAGAATGCATTCATGTGTGTAATACGTCCGGGGCACATATCACTCTAGCTGAACATTTCAATTTATATAATAATGTTTTCAATTTTAGCACAAGGTCAGTAATTTCGGATTCGGGGAGTATGTCAATTACATCGACCGCAGTGCCCATGATAGTTATTTTATTGACCCCTGAAAGGGATAAAAAGTGAAGTCGACCCCGGCGGAATTTGAACTTCAGAATGTAAAGATGAGCGAAATACCTATTTCTTTACTACCCACAAGGGGGGCTACACACAGAGGGGACAAACAAGGACAGACAAACGGATTAAGCCTATTAGATCCACCCCAGTGCGTAAATGATACTTATTTCATCGACCCCGAAAGAATGAAAGGCGAAGTCGACCTCGGCGGAATTTGAACTCAGAACGTAGCGGCAGACGAAATACCCATTTCTTTACTACCTACAAGGGGCTAAACACAGAGAGTACAAACAGGGACAGACAAACGGATTAAGTCGATTATATCGACCCTAGTGTGTAACTGGTACTTATTTAATCGATCCCGAAAGGATGAAAGGCAAAGTCAACCGCCGTGGAATTTGAACTCCGAAGGTAGCGGTAGACGAAATACCGCTAAGCATTTCCCCCGGCGTGCTAACGATTCTGCCAGCTCACCGCCTTGATGGACGAAATACCACTAAGCATGTTGTCCATCGTGATAACGATTCTGCCAGCTTGCAAGCTTAATAATTTTCAGCAATTCGGCTGTAAATGATGAAGCCTGCCACTGGCTGGCATCCTGTTCAGAGGGAACGTTGCGATCTCGGTTACTTACACGCCATGAAAATCGAGTAACAGGCCCTAGGACTCGATACAGCATTTAGCTACTTATGCTTTCATATTTCTTACTGAGACGATCTTGAGAATTTGTGGAAGGAGTTAGTTGATGCTCTCAACTCCATTTTTTGCCTGGTACATTATTTTATCGTCCCAAGACGATGATAACGCAAACATGAATATGAAGAGGCGAACATATACCGCAATGCTTTATGAACTCAACAAATCCATCACCCAAGAATGGTGCTTTACTTTTTGATTCCGAATGGATGGGAGGCAAACTGATAGCTGCGGAAATTCAATTAAGAATGTACAGAACTGTAAAATGTACTATATTATATTTTGTCTGACGCACCAACAATTCTGCTAGCTCCAGTAACGATAAACCATGAATGGTATCTACACGTATTTGATCGATCTCCATCAAATTACAGTCAAGTTCCCTCGAGTCATTCCTCAACTGATTTAAATACGATAGGATCCGTTGCGTGACCAACTTTGATCATAGGTAGGCTCACTTCGACTCCCGTGGTATTTAACCATGTCAACATCAGAAAACACAGACGCCTCTGCGTGCTCGATAGACTCGTTAGATATAATCGTCAGCTCCAAATCATACCTTAACGTTTGTAAAAAACAAATGCACGAGAGAAAAGTTGAGATGGTCATGCTTACAACACTTTCGATTGTAAGTTTCTCACTAAGGGCTGACCTGGAGATAAACAACAGAAGGAACAAAGGGTGTTCGTGGCATTCGACCATTTTTACATCAGGAAAATACATCGTTCGATAAAAATTTCTCTATTTTAGACGGCAGGGTGCTGTTCAAGGGAGACTAGACTGCTATTTCAAGCAAGTCGAGCGACTAC
>NC_042998.1:114346323-114348823 GCF_006345805.1 Octopus sinensis
ACTTCCTTGCAAATGTTTGGCCTTGTGCCTATATAAGTTTTTCTATTGTTATTGTAAGTCTTGTTGATGATGCTGGCAGCTGGTAATGAAGTTGATGTCGTTGTTGCTTAAACGCAGCTCTTCAATCCTGCGTGAGCTGATGTATTATCAAAGATGTTGCAGCCGTGACCATCCGGTCGATTTTATATATTCAGAAATATATTGTCCTATGTTTCTTTCATTCTTTAGAAAGTAGAATATGATTTGAGATATTACAAGCAGATTAAGGGAACGTTCAGAGGTTCGTTCGTTGGGTGGTGCTGATGGCATTAGTCGTAGTTGGAATAATGACGATGATGATAACATTATGGCAGTCGTCGTCGTCGTGATCATCATCATCATCATCATCATCATCTCATCATCATCATCATCATCATCATCATCATCATCATCATCATCATCATCATCACATCATCATCATCATAATCATCATCATCATCATCACTGTCAACATCAGCCGTAGCAACAGTAACAGCAGTTTTAGTTGCAATAGCAGTAACAGCAGTTTTATTTCAATAACAGTAATATAATTAAGGATAATTCATAGAAGAACTACAGCAGTAGCAGCAACAACAACGTTGATGAAAAATTCTTAGAAAAAGAGAAAATACATGTAAACGTGGTTGTGTGGTAAGAAGTTTACTTCCCAACCACATGGATCCGGGTTCAGTCCTAATGCGTGGCAATCTGAGCAAGTGTCTTCAATTACAGCCAAAGCTGAGCAAAGCCTTGTGAGTGGATTTGGTAGACGGAAACTGAAAGAAGTCTGTCGTATACACACACATACACACACACATATATGTGTGTATGTAAGTGTGTTTTACGCGCGCGCGCGCGCGCGCGTGTGTGTGTGTGCGTGTGTGCGTGTAGAGTGTGTGTATATGTGCGTGTGTTTGTATGTGTACGTATCTTTGTGTCTGTTTGTCACCCATTACACCTTAACAACTGGTGTTCGTGTGTTTACGTCTTCATAACTAGCAGTTCAGCACAAGTAACCGATATAATAAATACCGGTCTTAAAAAAGAGATATACAGGGATAGATTCATTCGACGAAAATTCCTCAAGGTGGTGCCCCAGCATGGCCGCAGTCTAAAGACCGAAACAATTAAAACATGATAAGTTAAAGTTTTTCTCTGCTATATTGGTCGCATATTGAACTTGTATCATACACATCTTGCCTACCATTGTCATTGTCACTACCGATTCATCTAACCAACGATTGAGCCTCTATATCAGTGGTTCCCAAAGTGGGCAGTATTGAAGAGGGGTCTATGTTTGTGATAGTTGGGATGGAGGCGCTAGTAATGTGGCCTGGGTGTCAAGGGGCCTTATCCCGAAAATACTTGGAAACCACTGCTCTATATCATTACTCGACCTACATGGAATGGAAACAATATTCTCTTACCAACTTGGTAAAGACATGTTATAACAGTGTTCCTCAACCATTTTCTACCCGAGGATACCTTTGATTTCTATTTTACTCAGATGGACTCTCCTAGCTATTCGATGTTTTAAAAAATCATATATTTTTATAATTAAATATTATTAGAAATTATATTTAAAATAATTGTTAAAATATTTTGTGAATTGCAGAATTATAACAACTTTATTGAAGATTAACCACAAAATCGTTTATGGACCCCGAAGGACCATATGGATTCCGGTTGAGGACCACTGCGCTAGAAAGCATAGTCCTCGTTTCTTAGTACACAGGAAAGAATATTAGAATGATCATATCTTGATTGTTTTGTTTGATTATGGCTTACCTGGGATTGAACAGCAACTAGTGTTTCATCATATAAAACGTCTTACATTACTTCATTTCTCTTCTTTTCTCTCGTCCTCCCTTTCTCACCTTTATCTATCTCTTTAACCTCTATCTGCCTGTCTACCGATCTGTTTGTCTGTTGTCTATCTATCGTCTTCATGTCTCTCTTTTTCTCCTTCCACCCATTCATGTTAATGACAAAAGCTCATCAATGCTAAATTAAGCACCCTAAGAATCTACTTCATCATGAGAGAGCACACATACTCTCACTACGAAGAAATTCAAGGTGGTCATGGGAAGAATGCTTTCATTATATGTCCTTTCAATTATATTAAGGTCTATAAGTTGTATATTAAATAAACTAACTTATTAATTAACTACAACCATAATTCTCTTGAAGAAGTTATGATACATTGAAAGCTGTCAAGTGACCTTACTCCACATGCAATTTTTCTGCAATTTCAATATTCAACCCCCAAAATAACACTCCTATACCACGAATATCTATACCTCTTTTCCCCCCACCTCATATCGTGACAATCTACATATGTCATGCCTGTCTTGCTAGAAATCTCTCCATTCGTAATCACTATTATGCTGCGTGTCTCCATACAGCTCATTCGTACCATGACAAGAGCCTTTACATATGACAGGTATACAATGCTAGGGAATATTTATGCATGTTACCCTTG
>NC_042998.1:114353823-114363823 GCF_006345805.1 Octopus sinensis
AATAATAATAATAATAATAATAATAATAATAATAATAATGATAATGATTTCGAAAGCCTTTGCTGAAATCGAAATTCCCAAAAGTTTGTTATCACCGTCTATAGTGGTTGTTGTTGCTACTGTTGCTGCTGTTGTTTAATCAGCCGAAGCCAACCTATCAATGTAAGCAACATTCAACAAGAGCATCAGAATAAGAATAATGATACAAAACAAAACAAAACAAACTACTCTTACTGTGCCGATTCAACGAGACATAAACACACAAAGCCATTTGATGGTCGATTATATTTTGAAGTGATGTTTTACTGTAAATGACCCTGGAAGAATGAAAAGCAAAGTTGACACCTCCGGAGTTTGAACTTAAAATGAATAACATCTTATAATAATTCTGCTTGTCTCACCGTTACTTAGCCCGTCTGTAACGCTTCCAAGTGATTAGTTGAAGGGGCGTGGTGGGGAGGGTTAGAGGAGGGGTGGGTAAGAAATGGGAGAGAGACAGTGGAGGGAGAGGAGGAGGAATAGGTGGGGGCTAGTGAAATGTGTAATTTTTTTCTTTTGAACTGTTTTTTCCTCCGTTACTTAGCCCGTCTGTAATGCATTCACGTGATTAGTTGAAAGGAGATGCAAAAAAGCAAAAGAAAAGGGAAAGAAAAGGAGGTTAAGGCGAAAGGTGAGAGAACAAAAGGTAGAATATTGTATATCAAGTCTATAAAATTGAGTATATAATGTATTCCATTATCGTATTCCAGTTTCAGTGATTTTTCAATGATTAGCAGATGGACAACTACCTTTTTATACAGACCCAACAAAAGCTACGATTTCAGGCCTTTTGGATAAAGTTTTCAGAAATAATCCAATAAGTGAAATATTCTCTTGTGTCTCTGAATATACACTGGCTAGCTTACAGAAATAGAAAAAAAAATGGTGTATAAATTTAGTATAACTAAATATCGCATGATACTCTGTCGGTCACACTACTGTATACGTTAAACAGCTGTAATGAATTGTGTGGTAATGCTCCTACTATTTAAGACCATCTTAAGAATAACATTTTAAGCCTTTCTAATTTTTAGCACAATTTTGAGGAGTGAGCAAGTTGAGTACAACGACCTCATTATTTGACTGGTACTTTATTTTATCAACCCCGAGTGGATGAAAGGCAAAATCAACCATTGTGACATTAGTTTTTCCAGCGCACTCAATATTCTACCAGCTTGGGGATTTAATAGTTCCAAAATCTAATACAAACCAAGCTATTTTTGAGAGAGTAGCGTACTCGATAACATCAACCCAAGTACTAGACTAGTACTTATTTTATTCACCATTAAGGGTTCACAAAAATAGTTCATGACTTAAATCAAACAAGAAATAATTCCCTGAAAGGTGACGATCTCCGATTGTAATTTTGTGGAAACTCCACAAAATTACAACCACCCTTATCTCAAAGCAAGTGTTCTCTTCCTACACTCCCTTAATCTACAAGCATATGCTCAGAGTAGACTCGACCACTCAGACCATCCTTACCGCTCTCATTTACTTTTCCACATGTTTGTTGTGAAGCAGCACTTTCCTCTTTAGTTTAGGTGTCTGTCTTCATTTCCTTCGGTATTGTCTACCACAAATCATCTTTCACTAAAGATAGCAAACAAATGAAAACTGTCTCTCCCGGACGAAGGAAGGCGGAGGACTATTTTCACAATGGACTCAGCTGATAGCCAGATTCTTCCTGTATGCAACAGCAGGTGCGCGTCATAACTCCGCCAGTCAGCAATATTTGGGCACTAGTTGAGTACGTGCAAAACATTTTCGTTGTTCACCATCCTCACCTGCAGCCTTCCCAATCTAGGAATTTTTTGAAATTATCATTGAGCTTCGACTAGAAAGTTCTGCAGAGCAGACTAGCCAGTTCGTTTTTCGTCGGCGACTGCGGTCTCCCCGAGAACGTTCTCGCACTTGCTTACTGCAAAATCTCTATCAAAAACCATTGTGGAACTTCCACTAATGTATTTTCTCACTAGCAGAGGACTGTGAGTGGATGACGACATTCTAGATAACAGGTACTTTACCTAGGTTTATGCCTGATCAGTACTGTAGCTCAATCAGACGGGCTGATGACTACAACCAGTCACCATCATGGAAACGCTGATGATATCTAGTTCACTCTTCGTCTAAGGTAAATTGGTATCAATGTCATATCTGCAGTTCTTTGTGAGAAAGGGAAGTTATTCTAGGCTAGGGTTTCCGAGGAAATTATATCGAATGTATCCGAGTTTATGGGCTCGTCCAAAAATTATCTCACCATATGTTTTTTAAGTAAACTTCAACTTGGTCTGAAGGTATATGCTCTAATTTGTGTTGTTTTATCGATAAGCATCTATATAGAATTGTTTTCCTTTCTGTTTGGTCTAAAAGGTTTCGTTGTTACTTATCTCCGTTTCAGTGAGTTGGTGATTTTCTGCATCATGCCTTTTGTGTAATGAGTTAAAGTCGAAATTGTTGGTGTTCTTGGTAAGAGAAATAGTCGTGTGTTTTTATTGTTGCTGCTGTCGTTGTTAATCCTCACTGTCTCTGTCGTTATTGCTTATTGTTGAGATGGAGGAAGAGAGGGGCTGTGGCGCTTCAGTCTGTTGCTATTTAGGAAGCAGCGTTGAGAATGTACGATTTACTACTGGTAATTCTGCGAATTTCTTTTTGTTCTTGTTGCTGCTACTGTTGTTCGGGCTGTTCTTGTGCATTTACTCTTGTTATAATTGTTACTGATAATGCAGTTACTATTTTTATTACTACTACGGCTATATTATTGTGTTGTAGGAGATGAATGCGAAAGGCAGTTACACCTTCAAAAACCTCTTCACAACTTCTCCTTTTGCAGGGCGGTTGACAGAGACGACGCTATTTTCAAAAAAATTTCTCTGCTTCAAAATGTTTTCGTTTTTTGAAAATTTTATTTATTAGGGCTAGTAACAAAAACGATTGAACAGTCCCTTATGATTCTGGGCAATTAAGAAACAAGGGAGAACAACAAAAATCATCAAAATTAAAAAAAAAAACGGACGAACTGAAGGGCTTCCAAAGGACGATTACCTTCGGTGATAAACAACAACAAAAGCGTGAACAACAACAACATCAGCAGCAACAGCGATAGAACAACAGTAACTTCAACAACTACTACTACTACTACTACTACTACTACTACTACACTACTACTACTACTACTACTACTAATAATAATAATAATAATAATAATAATAATAATAATAAAAATAATAATGATAATAATAATAATATTAATAATAATAATAATAATAAATAATAATAATATATAATAATAATAATAATAATAATAATAATAATAATAATATAATAATAAAAATAGTAATGATAATAATAATAAAAATAAAAATAGTAATAATAATCCTCTCTACTACAGGCACAAGGCCTCAGATTTGCGGGGAAGGGACTAGTCAATTACATCGAATCTAGTGCTTCCCTGGTACTTAATTTATCGACCCCGAAAGGATCAAATGTAGAGTCGACCTCGGCAGAATTTGAACACAGACCGTACTGACAGGCAAAATACTGCTAAGAATTTCGTCCTGCGTGCTAACGATTCTAGATTTACGGTTATGGCAGTAGTTGCTGATTGGAAATGGCTTAGCGGCTTCACTTAGCCATTCAAGGCTCTGTTAAAAAATATGGTGGAAAATCCCAATGTGTGGATGCAGTTATGCCTGCTGTGTCCCATCCTGCTTGCCACAGCCTCATAGTTTCCGTTGCAGCCGTCCATGTCACGTCTTAGAGACTTGACAGTATCCACAGAGCATTGAGAAGCAGTCATAATGCCGACATTTTGATACCCGTGTGAATCATCATGATCCAAGCAACTCTTCCAATATTCAGATGGTTTTTAGTCCCCCATGTCAATTAACTTTTTCTTAGTTGAAACGTAAGTATTTATGCTCTCCAACACAGTTGACTGTTCACCAATACATTAAATTGTTCCTGAAAAAAGGAGACATAAAAAGTTTTAGCTTGAACACCATGTAGGGAAGTGAGAAGTTGGAATTTATATGAATTACAACATGGTTTATATTCTCCAAAACTAAATTCTTCGCCGAGGTTTTGTTTCCCTCAAATTCTTGTATTTTAAAATGTAATGTTTTGTTCTGATTCTTCATCGGTACTGCTGACAGCCACATTTGCGACATCATTTTAACATTTAAGTAGCTCAGGGGTTCCAAACCACGCTGATTGCATATTAATTAGTGATTTTTACATTGGATAATTAATAAAAAAAATCTAAAACGAAGGTTTGACTTGTGTGTTGGTACTGACGCAAATTTCTTCGCGCACAAAGATGCACACACATGGATACTACACGCACACACACATATACACACGTCTATATGTGTGCTCTTGTTTGTGTATAATACACACATATGCATACATATGTGTGTGTTTATATATATATAAATATGTATATATATATATATATATTATATATATATATATATATATATATATAATATATATATATATATATATATATATATATATATATATATATATTATATATATATATATATATATAGTGACGTTTGTACATACATACATGCATTTACGGATGCAAGTATCTGTGTGCGTGTGGGTGGTGTTTCTGTGCGCGCGTGCATGTACGCGTGCTTGATTGTTTTCGATGCGTATTACGCTTGTACGAATATACGTTTGTGTATATGTATGTGACAGGTTATTGTCACATGACGAATGATTCGTAACGGTGTTTCAAGAGAAAACAGAGTAAATGTTCTGCATAAAAGGAAAGATTTTAAAACTCAATCATCCGACATAGCAGTCAAATCTGCTTTCCTTTACACACTATCGTCTTGAAAGAGGGAAGGACACAGTCTACTGGTTATGGTTTTCCACTCATGATCGCAAGATCATGGCTTCAATTCTCAGACACATCATTTCACTTTGACATCTGTCGTTTAGTACACCAACCACCTGTACAGGGAATGTCGATTGATGAAGGGAGTGGCCAAATTTTTGATTATTATAAGCAAATTATCTGTGCAGCAAGAAGTTGCGAGACTCTCAAGTGTCGTTTACAACAGGAGAGTCCACTTGGTTCAGTGGTTAGAGCGTCGGGCTCGCAATCATGACTCAAAATCATGATGTTCTGATCTTGGTTCCCGGACTCGGCAGTGTTTTGTGTTCTCGGGCAAGAAACTTTATCTCACGTTGCTCCTGTTCTCTCAGATTTTGAAATAAGATGCGAAGTCTCTGCTGCCAAGCACTATCGGACTTTGCTTTTCTTTTGGATAACATCGGTAGCGTGGAGAGTGGAAGCTAGTATGTATGGGTTACTGCTGGTCTTCCATAACAAAATTTTTGCCCGGGCTTGTGGCTTGGAGGGTAACTCTTTCGGGACAATCCCATGGTAATTCATGACCGAAGTAGGTTTCATGTAAGAAAGGTTGAGTTCTTACACTATCAATTAATTTATGAATATCCGATAAAGTTATCCGACACAGACTCAATATGGCTTCCTGTAATATTCTTCTGTTACTACCTTTCCTGATGTTTTCTCCATCTTTTGCAGTGAGGAGAATAGTAATACGTAATTAATTCAATTTAATTATAATAGAAATTAATTTAATTTCCCCATGTTTCTTATATGTTTGTGTTATAATCTGAAACGATCGTATGCATAGATGAAAATTTTACAAAACTTTTAACATCTCTTCTCCATCTTTAATTAAAATTGTTAGTTGAGTCTATGAATGCTCATAACACACCTTATACTATATATACATGATGGCTGCCCCCTCGTTATCGAGTATGGCCATTGCACAAAGCTTAACTGTTATTGGTGCTGTGATCGAATGTGACTTTTATTTGCTTTTTAAGGCTACAGCCAGCCATTCAGTTGGGACTCACAGCACCATCAACAATCATGAACAACGTTGTTATCGTGCAATGCCTGTGCAAGAAGATTTTTTTAAAGTGAGGAAAGGCTGTGTACTGAGTCACTCCCACTCACTAAGCAACAGCAGCCATAATCCGAAAAGAAGAACAAGTCAACATCATCGGTAACGACTGAGCCGCAGGTTTTATGTCGGAGTTATCCCAGTTACCTGAATAACCTTCTCCTAGAAGGATGCCCTAACAAAGGCTAGGAGTCCTTCACTCCCAACGGTTTAACCGCGCGATCGGGTATTCAGTCCGATTATTTCTATGTCCCCGCGCATGATACAGCCCTAGGACATTTATTGGATGGCCGTTGACTCTCAAGAGTTCCTCCGCCCTCTGACGGGTTTTGTTTTTCATCCCACAGGTGTCCAGTAAACACCCTTCTCACCAAGCAAGCTTGGTGGGGTTGCTGGTTTAGTCGCCGACGGCCCGACCATGCAACAGGTTGTACAGGGTTACATGTTACCAGTAGCACTCGAAAGTGACCTGACATACATACATACATACATACATACATACATACATACATACATACATACATACATACATACATACACACACATATATATACAGTTGCGGCCAAAATGTTCAGAACGGCATTGTTTTCGCCAGAAAAGTAGATATAAGCTTTTATCAAAGTTGTTTTATGTTCTATAATTTTCACAGACAATAAATACGATATTAGTTGTTATTGTCTGAGATTTTGGTGTAATTTAAGAGGATAATACAAAAGTTATGAATGATTTAGTGATTTACTGCAAAACCCATGGCGGCCAAAATGATCAGAACGGTTGCTTTTACTCCATGTCTTAGTATATTTAACCGGCGAACTCTAATGTTTTGAATTTGTTTACGTGACGGTTCGTTTACTAAACATTAGTAAGAATATTTGCAGTGTTCTTTGTTAATATAATGTCACTTACTCCGTTATCAATTCGTCAGCAGATTATTAAGCTTCGAAAGAAGGATAATTTAAGTATTGGGTCTATTGCAAAGATTGTTAACAAGTCAAAAAGTGTTGTTCACGGTATTCTTAAGGTATTCGATGATTGTGGTTCGTGTGAAGCAAGAAAGTTTACAGGTAGGCCAAGAAAAACGACCAAGAGAGAAGATCGTGCTATGGTAAAGTTGGTTAAAAAGGACAGATTTAAAACTGCTGCTGCTGTTTCTCGGGAAATGAGCATTGTATTGAAGAAAACGTTATCTCGAAAAACTTGTCTCATCGTTTAGTTGAACATAACCTACAAGCAAGAGCACCTGCAGTGAAGCCACTGATCAGCTCCAAAAATAAAAAGTGTCGTCTTACCTTTGCAACCGAACATGGTGTTGTGGTTTCAAGAAAAATGGCAAACAGTGCATTTCAGTGATGAATCTAAGTTTATGTTATTTGAAAAGTAGGTGAAAAATTGTCGCTTAAATGCCTTAAGACTAGTAATAAATTCGGTAGAGGAAGTGTCATGTTTTGGGGATGATATCTGGAGATGGTGTGGGCCCTTTGGTGCGATTACATGGAAAGGTAAATGCTGGAGTTTATAAACAACTTGTAAAAGATCATGTCTTGCCTATGCTGAGAAATTCAACTAAGCGACCACCCATATTCATGCAGGACAATGCCCCATGTCACAAGGCTAAGGTGGTCATGAACTTCCTCAAGGCTGAAAAGGTTATTATTATGGATTGGCCTGCTCAAAGCCCAGATCTCAATCCTATTGAAAATGTGTGGAATATTCTAGGAGAATGTTCGAAAGCCAGAAATCCTAAAACAACCGAGCAATTATGGAATGCCCTTCAGGAAGAATGGAATAAGATCACCTAGCAAGAAATTGAAAATTTAATTTCCTCATGCAGTCGAAGATGTCAAAGTGTGATTGAAGCTAAAGGGCTTCACACTAAATATTAAATAATTCCAGTATTCTCTGTCATTTGTGATTATTTTGTTATATTTTCAACCGTTCTGATCATTTTGGCCGCCATGGGTTTTGCAGTAAATCACTAAATCATCCATAACTTTTGTATTATCCTCTTAAATTACACCAGACAATAACAACTAATATCGTATTTATTGTCTGTGAAAATTATAGAATATAAAACAACTTTGATAAAAGCTTATATCTACTTTTCTGGTGAAAACAATGCCGTTCTGAACATTTTGGCCGCAACTGTATATATATATATATGTAAAAGTAAATAAATGGTACAACGAAGTACCGATATTTACTGGAAAATAGCGATCGCAATAAATACGACGCTATTGTATAGCTTCACTGCGTATATACTAGCAAAGACGTGTGTGTGCAACAAACATGAATAAAATTTGTCTTACCTCTAGGAAGAACATGTGAAAAATGAAAAACCTAGAAACGGATAATGCAGGACCGGTTTCAGACTCTTCAAATACGTTTGACAACGTAGATTTGATTTGTCCTCATCAGCTGCATATACCTAGACAAAATTTCAAATGTTGCCACATCTATGCCAGTACACTCGTCTGAACGCCAAAACGTTAACAGAACGAGAACAGTGAAGAAGTTTCAATGAAAATAGTAATGCAATACGAAAGATAGCCCGTAAGGGTAAAATTATACATATAAAAGTAAATAAATGGTACAACGAAGTACCGATATTTAGTGGAAAATAGCGATCGTAATAAATATATATATATTGGTCGGTCTGGTGCTCTAATAGTAGACACTTGCCAAAAGTATACCCTTTGTGGTATTGAAAACGAAACTGCGTGGTTGCAAAGCAAGCTTCTGGTGTATTTCAAGCGTATATATTTGTCTTAAATGGCAGCAGGTAACCCAACGTTCGAAATTTTGCTGAGATTCTCGTTTTCATTATTTGTGTTCCTCTCTCTCTGAGATTGAATCTATTAGTTTTGAAAGTCAATATAAGCAGTTCTATTATTGTGCCTTTTATTCTCTTCTTTCTTCTCTTTGTTTGTTTGTTTCTTTGTCTCTATCCCCTTTCTCCTTCTCTCTGTATCTATGTATCTATATCTATATGTCTATATCTCTAACTGTACATATACGAGTGTACTTACATTCGCGCATTATATATACATGCTTATATGCTTACATATATACATGCTTATATGTTTATGTTTATCTTTAGATTATATACATACATACATACACATGTCTGTTTATCTATCGTTCTCCCCATCTCTCTCTTTCTATGTCTGTCTGTCTGTCTGTCTCTCAGTCTCTCTCTCTCTCTCTCTCTCTCTTCTCTCTCTCTCTGTATATATATATCCACATACCAACGCATTCATGTTGTGACTTTGCCCAATCTACCTTATCAATAGGACGGCTTCCCCATACTCACTAAAACCTACTGAACGTCTCCGATCTCATATAATACTGCTCCAAATAAAGTTAATGGCTCTTTGGATAATTTAGCAATAAACATATTTCGTCCTAGGAAGATTCGGCGGAGTTGTTATGGGTGGATAGCTTTTGATCATAAGTTTACTCAATCAGAACTGATTTAGACTCAACAATAACATCAGAGCATCATCATCAACATCCTCGTCGTATTCGTTGCTCCTGACGCTGCTGTCTTTATCATCATCGCTGTCAACATCATCATCATCATCATCATCATCATCATTAGCCTTTTCCAGTCTTCATCTGTGCTCATGCAATAATAAATGAATGAATAAATAAATAAATAAGTAAATAAATAAATAAATGGTTGGTTGGAGGGCGATAATAATATTTGATTCTTGGAAGTTAATCATAGTTAATTCGGTGAGAAAACTGTCTCTTGCTCAAATTTCTCAATTTCCATAGTGTAGAAACGAAAACAATTTGCCTAATATCGAATCCAAGCTGTTTTAAATATTATTTTGATTAAATAAATAGTTCTAACTAGAGAATTTAGCACAAAAGCCAATTGTAGGTAATTTCATTATTTTCGAATTTAAAGAAAAATAAACCAGATAAAATTGAAGGTGATGTAGCTAAGACGGGCGGCAACTCTTGCTGATCAAATTGAATTAAATGTTAAGTTATAAGAAGTGGAC
>NC_042998.1:114368823-114403823 GCF_006345805.1 Octopus sinensis
CATGTGTATTAGTTTTACACTTGGGAAGGTCAGAAAGTGTTTTACGTTTCGAGCCTACGCTCTTCAACAGAAAAGAACACGACGAAATAAGCAGAGGGAATATTTACACACACACACACACACATACACACACATACACATGCAGTCATATATATTATGATCTTCCTTTTCTCTCTTTTTCTCTCTCTCTCTCTGATATAAATATATCTGTGAGCCTTTGTGCGTGTGTCTATACGCACACAAGCATACTCGTGGACACTGGCAGCCATACACACAAACAATCACACCCAAGCAGGCATTAATATGCCGTGATTTAATATAAAATGTTACTTATCTGATTTCACTTTCACGTATATGACAGAGTTATTTTTTCGAGCATCGAGAGCGTGTATGGGTAGGCATGTATGTTTGCATGTATGCATATATGTATGTGTGTGTCTGTGTGTGTGTGATTATGTATGTGCGTATAGTTATATATATATACGCACACATACACACGGTCCTCCCCGCCAAATCTTCAAATTTAGGGGTTACACACTGATTTGTTTGTCAAAGTATCGTAGCTGAAGATTTGATGGAGGGAAATTGTTTTTCAACAGGGTGGCCCCTATAGGAAATAAATGTCTTACCCAATAAATGGGCTTTATTCAGAGCGACTATTGGAAGGGACAAAAAGTGTTTTGTGTGAGGGACAAAAAAGAAATTCGTTTAAATATACGTGTTAACATGGAACGATGAGCGTGATAGGAAAAAAGGGAAGAGATAAAAAAGTAAGGAAGTGGATTGAATGGTGATGCTATTTGGTGGTTCATCAATCATACAATTGTAGCAATTGACATAAAGAAAAACACACACGTATTAAACAATACACACACACACACACGCAGAATCGCAACGTCCTCAAATACATATGTGTGCGTAGTGTGTGTGTATACATATGTGTGTTTATATATATATTATATATATATATATGCGTCTCTCTCTCTCTCCTCTCTCTCTCTCTCTATATATATATATATATATATATATATGTATGTATGTATGTATGTATGTATGTATGTATATATATATGTGTGTGTGTGTATGTGTATATATATATGTATATATATGTATATATATATGTATGTATATATATATATAATATATATATACATATATATATATATATATATATATATATAGGTGCAGGAGTGGGTGTGTTGTAAGAAGCTTGCTTTCGAACCACATGGTTCCGGGTTCAGTCCCACTGCGTGGCAGCTTGGGTAAGTGTCATTTACTTTAGACTCGGGCCGACCAAAGCCTTGTGAGTGGATGTGGTAGCTTGTGTGTGAGTACTTGTCAAATGCGACACCCCACCATATATTTGTAGCATCGCTTTCTTTCCTTCCTTTGTTTCTTTCTTCCTTCCTTCCTCCCTTCCCTCCTCTCTCTAAATTTATGAAGTATAACTTCTAAAAATTCAAGTTGATATCCATACACATATCGCAAGGCATGTTGTCAGAATCAGTACAATGCCGGCAAAAAAAAGAAAAGAAAAAGTTATGCTTAAAAGCATTTCTTCTGACTCCACGTTCTGAGTTCAAATGCCGCCGAGTCGACTTTGCTTCTCATCCTTTCGGGGTCGATAAAATAAATACTATTTGGGTACTGAAATCGATGTAATCGACTTACCCCACCCACCCACCTCAAAATTGCTGGCCTTGTGCCAAAATGTAAAACCAATATCGATACAAACATAAAAGGCGGTGAGCATGCGAAACCGTTATCATACTGGACCGGGCAAAATGACCGTCATTTCGTCCGTTCTTACGTTCTGAGTTTAAATTTCACCACGGTAGCATTTGACTTTCAGCCCTTGGAAGTCGATAAAATATATGTCATTTATGCACTGAAGTCAATGTAGTTACCTTATCCTCTCCCCCCGCCTTGTGCCAAAATTTGAAATCATTGTTGATAGAGACAAATTTCCAACACTTGAGCACTCAGCATCAAAATACGGAGCAAACAACTCGATGTATTTATCACACGTATTATTACTTCCACTAAGCCATCACTTTTGAGTGATACTTTATTTTAGTGACTCCGTAAGGATGAAGAGACAAGCTGAACTCCAAACTTAAAATCCCGGAACAAATACATCAATTATGCAAGTCAGTTTTATAATTTTTATCGTCGAATATATAGCTTACTAGCATTAAAGACCAAACGTTGCCGGATCATAGTGCTAGTGCATGTATATATATGTATACATATTACATGTACATCTATATATATACATCTACACATAAAATACAAAATACAAAGTTATATCTTGATATCGCTAGTGATAACAATACTCAAAATATATAACAGACTTGAATTGTTAGCCCGTCTTTTGTAATTTCGATCAATTGTATCTTGTCCTCCCTCTTGTATAGAAGTGTAGCTACAATCCAGCCTACCTCTACTTCTGGGGCGGGGGGCATTAAAAATTTATTTTCCAGGACGTACTATGTCCCAGATATAAAGGTAAAAATAAAATATTTCCACTTTGCAAGTTCGAGTCGAATACTCCCTTGCACGCTCCGTTGACTCGAACCTTGCTTCTATTGTGGCGAATTTACCGCCTCTGATTAGATAACTTTCATAGTCGCACCAAGACACTTTTCGAAGGTGCTTTCCTCCATGTGTTCCAATCTTTTTTCTCTACATTGTATACTTTATAGACAATAGACTTTTCTTTAATTTAATTTTTTATCATCCATCTGGACTATTCCATTTCTGCACGCTAATTTTATTTTAATTTATTCCCATTCATGTGAAACCACTTATTCAAGTTCAAGTCATTGATGCAATTTTATACCAATTGCTATTTTTACTTTTTTTTTATGTTACGATTATATTATCCTTTAGTTTGATTTTAATTATTACTTACTACATATAATTCAATTGTTATTATTATTTTTATTGTTAAAGTGAAAGTATCTGACATAAAATAGAGAAATGTTTTTGTTTCACTTTTAACACGTAATACTGAAATAGTGGAGAAGATATGATATTGCTATAGGCTCGCTCTAGGCAAGAAGTTGATTATTTTTTTGGCCCATGAAACTACATGGACCCTAAGTAAGGCATGTGTAAAATTTGAATGAAATTGTTTGTGTTGTTCTCAAGTTTTAGGGAATCGTAGTGGAGAAGATGTGATATTGCTGTGGGCTCGCCCAAGGCAAAAAGTTAAACTTTTTGCCGATGACACTCCCCGGACCATAAGTAAGGCATGTGTAAAATTTGAATGAAATTGGTTGTGTAGTTCTCAAGTTTTAGGGAAACACACAGACAGACAGACAGACAGACAGATAGACAGACAGACACACATTCTCAGTTTTATATATATA
Organism: Octopus sinensis; assembly: GCF_006345805.1. Lineage (NCBI taxonomy): Eukaryota > Metazoa > Mollusca > Cephalopoda > Octopoda > Octopodidae > Octopus > Octopus sinensis. The sequence goes on from NC_042998.1 coordinate 114,372,198, forward strand.
AAGATTCAGACTGTCAGTTTGAATCTGCAAGTTATCAAGTTGACGATCTATAAAGTAATTGCATATGTATTAGACTAAAAAATCCTGTATTGTGTCCTTTCAATCAATGTTCGTGGTTTTTATACATGGCGGACTTCAAGTTTCTGTCTACCAAATTCATCCACAAACTTTGGTTGGCCTACTCTAATAGAAGACACTCGACAAAAGTGCCGCGCCGTGGAACTGAAACCAAGATCATATGGTTGGGAAGCGAGTTTCTGAACCTCATAACCGCGCCTATATTGTTAGAAAAAATTTACTCAATTTAATGGAAATGGAAGAGAAATTTGATTTCTATTTTTAGGCCAGTCGTGGGGAAACTGTTTAGAGCGGCGGGCAAAAATTTCTCAAGAAAAAGGTCCGCTGTCAGATCACAGGTTTTAACTCTTATATCTATGTATAATTTGATATACATAAATAAAGATAAATTTAACACATTAAATTAACGCGTAACATCTTCATTAAGGCCTCCACTGAATTTAGGACGTTTATATTACTTATGAGGTATTCTGTTGTTTTTTTTCAGCTAAAGTGTAGTTGGGTCTCAAGGGGGTGGTATAAACCTAGCAATAGATGTTTTATAATGAAAACAAAATTTCCATTCAAATGCCAATTACCGGACGATTTCTGATCATTTTAACTCGTAGTGGAAACGCAACTTATGTCGCAAATGGGTATACGAATATTGTATAAATTTTGATTGAAAAATTTACTATATTTTGTACATGTGAGTATATCAGCCTGCGGGCACAATAAAACGGGGTGGGGTTTTTTCCCCACTCCTGCCATAGCCGAATCCTAACTGAGCAAACTTACGATTAGATGTAATCCAGTATTAGAGGTATCCCAAGGCCATTAATTATTGAAATCGAATCTATATTAAACCAAATTATCTAATGTGTCTTACCATTTTTTTTAAAGACGGTAGGATGGTGTGATTTGGTTGGGATTTTACAACTATTTCTATCATCTCATGCTCCACATACAGAATCCCCCATTGGCTCCCGTAAAGTTGTTACTATAGATTGGTGGAGGACTATAAGTGCTATCGTTGTTTTGTTCCAGGCTAACTCCAAACAAACAGAGCTATGAGTAAAGACATTCCACCGTGATATTCCAGTCTTATTTTTGATCAGACATTGCGTACCTAGCAGAACATCATTTAATGTATTTTTTTAAAAGAAACTTTTTCCTAAAAGGATGTTATATAAGGGAGCCTTGACTACTGTTTCTCGTTTGTTTTCTAGCCACCGAGAAGCCCCTTTACCGTCTCATAATAGGTTGAATTCTGACCATTGCTGTAAGAAGATGGAGACGGCATTGTAATAACCAACAAGAATAGAAGGGGTAGGAGTAACTAAAGAAGAAGAGCGTAAGGGGAAAACTGAAAGGAAAAAAAGGATGGCGAGTGGGGAGAAAGGAGAAGAGAGCGGAGGAAAGTAGGGGTATAAGAGGAGCAAAAGAAGTGTTTTGTATGTTTCGTTTTTCTGTTTTGCTTTTCTTTAATAGACTTTGCATGGCTGGTGGAGGTTAACGAATCGGAACGGCTGGGGAATATATATTGAGTGTATAAGGGGGCGGAATACTAGAGGTAAAGTAAAACCCACAAAACAGTATGGTGAATTAGGTAAAGAAGAATAAACGAGAGAAAAAATAAATAGCAAAGTAGAAGGAAATAAAACTGAGGAGAGAGGGGCAAAAGATGCACACACACACATACACACACACACACACGCACACACACATACACACACACACACACGCACACACACACACACACACACACACACCACACACACACACATATATATATATACACACACACAGACACACACTTTTACTCTCTCCCATACACAAACACATGCACACGCGCACACACAAACATGTGTGTATTTGTGTACGATATAAAGTTGTAAGGTTAAGAAAGATGAGAAAACAGGAAGGAGTTGTGTGTGTGTGAGAGAGACGGCAGAAAAGAAAGAACAAGGAGAAAATAGAGAACTTACGAGAGAGAGAGAGAGAGAGAGAGAGAGAGGGTGGAAAGAGTGAGATAGAGGGAAAGAAAGAGACAAAAAGAGACAGAGAGGGAAAGAGAGAGCAATCAAACTGAAATATAACATTAAAATACATATAAATAAATAAATAAATGAATGAATAAATAGATAAATAAATAAATTAGTAATTATATGTACAAATAAATACATAAATACAGACAGAAAATGCGAAGCCCCTGAAATGGTGAGCAAAAGAAAGTAAGGTATATAAAGCGAAGCGTGTGATTGATGGACAAACAAGAAATTTGCTAAGGTGTGTCCCGCCGTTTATGCCACCCACAATCACTAAAGCGGGTGTATGTGGTGAATTTAGGGGTGCAGGCAAACAACACAGACATAAGCGCGCGCACACTGACATATATAATGCGTCTGAGTGCGTGATTATTTGCATGTGTTTGTTTCCCCTGTATATGTGTATTTGGAGGCGTTTAAACGGAGTTTATGGCAACTACTTGATATAAATGTCCCCTCTTCACGCAGCCATCCACGAATAAAGTAAAAGTATATACGATCATTAAGCGATGAGGTTGGGATATGAGGGTATTTTGAGTTGCACGTTGTGTGCCACATTCAACTCTTAGAATATAATATAGAATAATATAATTACACACACAGATACATATGCATATGTATATATATGTATAAATGTATTATTTAATTGAACACCTCGCATCCGTTTCCAAGTAAGCATATATATATATATATATATATATATATATGCCCGGACTTGTGCCTGGGAGGGTATCTTTCTAAGTGTAATCCCATTGTCTATGTCGTGACCGAAGGCGGTCTCAGATATATATATATATAATGTAATATATATATATATAAATAATATATAACTATATGCATATATACATACATACTTACATACTTACATACATACATACACACATATATATATATATATACACATACATATATATACATATATATATATACAAATATATATACACAAATACATATATATATGTATGTACATACACACACACGTACACACACACACATATAGGAAGAAATAGAATAATAGATTAATAGTCAAAAACAAAAACACATATCTGTGTGTGTGTATCTGTGCGTACGTAGTGTATGTGTGTGGTTGTGAGTGTGTGTATGTGTGTGTGTGTGCGCGCGCGTGGCAGCGTCAAATACTTGGTCATACCTCATGTGTGTTGTAGAAGACAGTTAGCGAAAACGTTTCAAGGGCAATTTGTGGCAAGTACTTAATGCACGCCCTTCCATAATGCCCACCCTCTAAAACTATGAAAATTAAAAACAAAAGCAAAACAAAACAAAAACAAATCACCCATCAATAACAATAACAAGAAAGAAATATATGGGATCACTAAAGTGGGTAGTTGTAAGTAACCGAGGGTTTTAACAGTTTGTTGTATTATGTGGGGTGGCCCCGTTTGAACGATGAAACATGGCTGAATGGGTAGTCGACGTTTGAAATCATCAGTTGAAGGCGAATTGGCGAGTTAGCAAAGCATTCGGGTGAAGTAGGCCGGGTAGGGGTGGTTGTGAAAAGCGGGTGGGAGAAGAACAGGCAGGCCCTTATTTGTGTTTATATTGTATTTTATTAAATGGTATATTATTGTTATCTTTATATTTGTATATTTGTCTATTCAAATTTGTTTTTGTTGTTTTTATATTGCGTCGGTATTGGTGGTCATTTGTGTGTGTGTGTGTGTGTGTGTGTGTGTGTGTGTGTGCGTGTTTTTATGTACGTATATATGAATGTATGTACACACACAAATATAAGCAAATATAATCATTCATATAGACATTAACACAAACTCGTGCACCCTTAAACGTGCACACATACACTACACATATGCACTTACAAACATGTGCATGCACGCACACACACATACATGCACGTACATGCATGCACCAACGCCTTCAAAGAAATACAAACCTATATACAGAGTCTGTTACACTTACAGCTTCATCTACACACACAGAAACACATACATACAGACAGTAACACACACACAGACGCACGCACACACACACAGATACGCGCACACAAACACAGACATAGGTGCAGACACAAACACACTCCCTTTCTGTTACGTAGACACAAGGTACATACATCCTACACAAGAGAAACTTACATACACACACTCACAGAAAGATTTTCATATGCTCACTTGCACAAACCAAAGTGGTGCTCCAGCATGGCCCCAGTTAAATGACTGAAACAAGTAAAATAATAAAAGATTAAAAACATAGGCTAAGGAATGGAATGGCTGTGTGGTAAGAAGTTTGCTTCCCAACCGCATGGTTCCGGGTTCAGTCTCACTGCGTGGCACTTTGGGCAAGTGTCTTTCACTATAGCATCAGGCCGACCAAAGCCATGTGAGTAGATTTGGTAGATGGAAACTGAAAGAAGCCCGTCATATATATATATATATTATATATATATATATATATATATATATATGTATGTATATATATATGTATTTGTGTGTCTGTGTTTATCTCCATCGCTTGACACCGTAACTTAGCGGTTCGGCAAAGAGGTCGATAGAATAAGTACTAGGCTTACAAAGAATAAGTCTTGGGGTCAATTTGTTCGACTAAAGGCGGTGATCCAGCATGGCTGCAGTCAAATGACTAATGCAAGTAAAAAAAGCATACAAAAGAGACCGATAGTATAAATATCAGGTTTTAAAAAATTAAGTACTGTGGTCGATTCAGTCGACTAAAAATTCAAGGCGGTGCCCCAGCATGGCCGCAGTCTAATGATTGAAACAGATAGAATATAAAAGATACATGCAGTAACACACGAACATACACATATAGCAAGACGCACACACAGCTAATGACACACGAATAGATACTTATACACACACGCACAGAACACACACATGTACGAACACACAACGCACACACTCACACACACACACACACCACACACACACACACTCACACACACATACACACACACACACACACATACACACACACACACACAAACACAGCCATTCAGACAGTGAAGTGTCATACAAGATTGGCTGTAAAAGTGTCTAGAACATGTAGTGGTGAAGTTATTATATATAACAATAGAAGTCATCATTACTTGCTAGACAGGAACATTGCTCTATCGTCAATGTTTATGTTCGACTATTCAACAAACGAAACTACTCTCACCCCAACTCCTTTTCATTCTCTCCTCTCCCTACCCTTGTCCTTCCTTTTCACACTCTAATTGTTGTACGAGCCAATGTTGTACGAGCGCCTTCGTTGTCGCACGTCTTGCTAAAAGTAGCTGACAACTCTACCTCAAATCAAACCTAGCTAGTGTCTTTTTGAAAGGATGAACACATTTTGTATTATACTCCTATAAAAGACGAAGATGTCATGACTGGAATGCCTATATAAAAGACCTGCTGGATACCAGGGTTGACCAGGGGCTAAAATATGACTATTTCTTTTCTCTCTCTCTTACTCTACCCTATCTCCATCTTTCTTTTTCAATTTCTACTCGATCATACAAGGGAACATGTTCGTGGCTGTTCGATCTAGCAGAAATAGATACAAAAGCTAATGAAATCACAGCCCTTACTGCGCCAAAAAAGAAAAAAAAAAGAAAGAAAAAACGTAAGGACACATTTGATAACTTTGTGAAGACCTGCTACCTCGCGTCCTCACCGTGGTATATCAGTTCAGCTATAATGCAGTTTCTTCCTTTGAGGTTTATCATAAAGTATACAAAACATCTTAGATGCAATCTTTGACCTACATTGGTGCCTTGTATTGCGCCATTCAGAGTTTTTGGACATGCGTAGATGGGGTCTCTTTCACCTTCTCTTTCATAACTCTTCTTTGGGAAGGAATATGAATTAGACCTAGCCCTGATATTATGCATCCTGTACATCTCTCGGCGTTCAATCTTCGATTGATAGCCTAGGGAGTTTTTCCCAGGACCTTGCAAAATCTATATTTTCCTGAGGGAAGTTTGCAATTAATGTTCATGGCCAATACATGATTTTTCGTGGCGGTGCTGGTGTTATTGTGGTTGTTAGAGGCAACTACTTACTTAAAAAAAAACCCATTTATAATGGAATGAAACGGAATAATTTTAAATAAAGATCATTTTCAAAGAAACAAAATGCAAAGTATGAAGGTAACATTTCTAAAACTGAAGGAATAAGACAGACTAACAGCTCATGAGTGTTTACATGTTTTTCAACAACCATTTATAAAGGCGCTTAAAAATAACAGTAACAATGATAAAAGACAGAAATGTAAAGTAAGTTTTTTTAAAAAAGCTAATTAAATATAAGAGTGAAGAAGAGGGGTGTTATTAACAGCAAAATGGAAAACCATCCTTAACACTGTTATAATCACTTAAACACAAACTGCCTAACTGGAAGAGTGCTGCTGACACTGCCATTCAATCAAATATACAACTAATCAACTGCTGTTAGTATTCTGACAATCACTTTAAAGACCAATCAATTAGTCAGGAAATTTTTGTCAATACTGTTAACAACAATTTAATCATATTTATTGATATTCAAACACCAACTATATATGCTGGATTGAAGTTTCTCAGAAATTAACCCAGTTAACTCCACAGAAATTTGGGAAATGATAAGAAAAGTTATAATTTACCAGTAGAATGTAAGTGGCAGCAGTTTTCTCCCTTCCCACAAAATCTCCAAATAAGTCACAGACAGACACAACCTGGTATTGCTGATACTGCCAGTGTTACTGCCTTCTTCTTCTTCTCTTCTTCTTCTTCTTCTTCTTCTTCTTCTTCTTCTTCTTCTTCTTCTTCTTCTTCTTCTTCTTCTTCTTCTTCTTCTTCTTCTTCTTCTTCTTCTCTTCTTCTTCTTCTTCTTCTTCCAAACAGGACTCCCGCCATTAGCCACAAAGAATAATCTCTAATTCGAGTCTACTCGAAGAATGCGTGTGGCAACTTGAAGATCCACTTACCACACTCGATAGACTGGCGGTTGCACGGCCGTGAAAGTTACGTTGTTATCCTCATTCCGTAAACGGTGGCTTTTAACGGGTGGCGAGCTGAACCATCCAGGGGTACAGAGGATTCGCAATCTAGACCAGTGTCTAAAAGTTTACCACACCATAGTGAGTTACACCATAATGGGTTACACCATGGTTCCTCTGCTTTGTGGTAGAAGTAGGAAGAAAGAGTAAGAGAAAGTTGTGGTGAAAGAGTACAGCGGGGATCATCGCCACACCCCGCCGGAGCCTCGTGGAGCTTAGGTATTTTTGCTCAATAAACACTCACAATGCCCGGTATGGGAATCGAAGCCGCGTTCTTACGACCGCGAGTCCACTGCCCTAACCACTGGGCCATTGCGCCTCCATAACTGCTGCCGTTGTCTCTAACACCATTGCTAGTGTCAGATACATTGGCAATGTATCTTGTATGAATGGAAGTGTCACTTTTTGAAGACGTCAAGCTACTGTAAGCTTTGTCTTTTCGATGACATCGTTGCTGCTTCTATCACCAATATCGCTAGCATTACTATTGCTGACGACGGCAGTGTTGGGCTTGACAGTAAGAACGTCGCTGTCGCTGCTGTAAGTGGACAAATATCGTACTTTTTCTTCCTATTTGTCTGTTACATGTTTAATGAAGGACAAGTGTTGACTCTGTACCTTCACATTTCTCTTCTGTTCGCTCTTCCTTCGCCGCACGCACGCACACACACACACACACGCACGCACACACACACACACACACACACGCACACACACGCACACATACACACACGCATGCACACACACACACACACGCACACACATGCTCACACGCGCACACACACACATATATATATACACAAACGTAAATACATACATGCATGGACATACACGCATGATTTATCGTTCATGATTTATCGTTCAACAACAACAACAACAATAATGATAATAATAACAGGTTTTTAACGTTAAAGTTTTTCTTTTCATTTCATTTATATTTCTGTCACCAGGCCAACAATTTTGAGAGTAGCATAAGTCCATTACATAGGCTCCGCTGCTCAACTGGTATTATGAAATCTGAAAGGATGAAAGGCAAAGTCAGCCTTGGCCAAATAATAATGATGATGATGATGGTGATGATGATGATGATAATGATAATAATAATAATAATAATAATAATAATAATAATAATAATAATAATAATAATAATGATTTCATCTTTTTGCCACAAGGGCGAAGGATGTGGTGGTGGAAAGTACAAAGACAGACATAAAGTATGGGTGTTTACATATAATGAAATGATTGAAAAAATGAATGAAAGAAAGAAAGTAAGTATACACGGTATACACTGAAAAAGAAGGTACATATGCATAGCATACAATGGTTTAAAAAAAGGGGCGGGGAAGATGATAGAGATGTGGCCCTCCTGATATAGGAACGCTTCTAGGGATAATCGAGGAACCACACTGTCTGAGATTTCCCTGAAATCCCAGGAGCAAGTGCCCTCTCCTATTCCTTCTCTACTTAGAGAGGTACGATCCACTCTTCCCATTTTCGCAACTTTCAAACACCTTTGAATAAAGTCACTCGAGGACAGCACTTCTTTCTCCACTCTCATTTTCCTTTCCAAGTGTAACTTGAAGAAGTCAATGAGAGCTCTACCAAAGAAGAATGTATCTGTCCTCGTACAGTTCAGCCTTGGCCACCAAACAACCTCTTTCGTTACAATCACCAGGCAAAATATGACTGGTAAATGTGGAAGACTGCGTACATAACGAACTCAAGAGTTTAATAAAACCTTGGCTAGTGTCAGTTAGGAACGAGGGAGTATTGACAGAAGGGAAAAAATCAAAAGGATAAGTACAAAAAGGACATGAAGAAGCATTACGCAACAAGAGACTACACAATCAATTTCATGTGGCCACAACAGAAGTTCCTTGAAAACATAAGTGGGATTGGCTGAAGAAGAGAACATTGAAAAAGAGATTGAGAGCACTATACTGGCAGGGCAAGACCGTGCTTTGGTCACGTACTGGAGGGTCAACCTTCAGAATGAGCAAGTGTCTCTGTTGTGCCTCATCTGTAATAGAGTGGACGAAACCATTGCCTATATCACGAATGAATGCCACAGACTTGCCCCAAACCACTACAAGTTGTGGCGACACGACCAGGTAGCGAAATTGCTACACTGGAAACCGTGCGAAAAGTGGGGGCTAGAGAGAGAGAGGCAAGACGTGGTATGAGCACAAACCACAGAGAGTGGTGGAGTTAGAGACTAGCAAAATCCTCTGGGATTTCCCAATCCAAACAGATCAGGTGCTAGAGCATATCAGACTAGACTTAATGGTGGTGGACAAGATACACCACATATGCTATATAGTTGATGTTGCGTGGCTCTTTGACCCACGAATAGTCGAGAGAGAAGGCGAAAAGTAGATAAATACAAACCACTGAACTACAAAATAGTCCGGCTATGGAAAATGAAGAAGGTGAAGATAATACCAATTATTGCTGAGACATTATCAAAAGGCGTCAAGAGGAAGATAAAGGAAATCGGAATAGAGTGCCCAGTAGAACTATTACACAAGGATTGTCTCCTTGGCATGGCGAAAATAATCAGAAAAGTATTAGATAGTTAAAAAGAACGGATATGGTGGTACCGTAGGCTGCAGGCAGCAAGCCTGTTACGCATGCAAGACTCCGGGAGTTCCAACAAAACCTATGATAAAAAGAAATAATAATCCTTTCTACAATAGGCCAAAGGCCTGAAATTTTAGCGGGGAGGGGAGAAGTCGATTACATCGACACCAGTGTTTCACTGGTACTTAGTTTATCGACTCCAAAAGGATGAAAGGCAAAATTGACCTCAGCGGAATTTGAACTCAGAACGTGAAGTCGGACGAAATGCCGCTAAGTATTTTTTGCTCGGCGTATGTCGTCTAGAATTTACGAAAGTTGTCATGTTACCATCTCTGTTTGCGATTCTGATGAGGATAATGATGTTAGCCATACTGGTGAGTGTGACGATGATAATGATGATGATGTTGATGCTGACGACAACCCCCGCCGTCGACAACACTGATAATGACAATGTTGGCTACAATGGTGACGACGATGACGACAACGACGACGACGAAAACTATGATGATGATGATGACGACGACTATGAGGTGATGTCAGCGACGACGAGTAGTAGTAGTAGTGGTGGTGGTGGTGTTGGTGGTAGTGGTAGTAGTAGTGACAGTGGTCGTGGTTGTGGTGGTTGTGGTGGTGGTGGTGGTGGTGGTAGCAGTAGTAGTAGTGGTGTTTGCAGTAATGGGCACGGTGATGAATATGATGATGATAACGTGAACGCTGGCTACGGCGCCGATGATGATTTTCAAAGTTGATTGGCGTCATTGAAGGTGGGAGATGTGGGACGAGACGCTGAACGAAGTGAACAGACACAGACATATAGACACAACAACAACATCAACAACAATAAAAACTTTTGTATATTCTGGCCGTAATTATCAAGTGTCATACATTCTTTTCATTTTGAATTTCGTTCTTTTTTCCAAAACATTTAACTTGAGATATAGACGATAGACGTTGATTACCCCCACCCTCTCTCTCTCAGTCTATCTTCATGTTTGTGTTTGTGAGTGTATATATATATGCATGAATGCATGTATATATATATGTATATATATTTGTGTATGCGTGTGTGTACGTATATACATATATATATATATGTGTGCATATATATATATATATATATATATATATATATATATATCTTGATTTATATCTATCTATCTATCTATCTATCTATCTATCTATGTATCTATGTATCTATGTATCTAACTAACTATCTATCTATCTATATATTATATATATATATATATATATATTATATATATATATGAATGATATTATTAGATACCACAGTGCTTGGTCACTTCAAACGAACTTTTGCAGGCATGGTGGGGGAGAATGTTAGTAGTAATTTAACTGGCAGACTTTGGTTGATGAGAAATCGGGCACCTATTTGGTACTAAATCTCGAAATCGGTACCAAGTTGAGCAGCATTTACTTGTTCTAACCCAGTAGAGGTAAGACATTATTGTTCACTGATATTTTTTCCTATCATGTCTGTAATAGATTTGCGACTATTCAGTGGTACAGAAGTATTTTTCGACTTCTATTTTTTAGCGATATAGGTAGTCATGTAGTACCCTTGTGTATATATGTACATATCAGATATTGTATGTATATATAGTGTATACATGTTAAATTTGACAGCTTGCCTGAAGGAAAAGAAAACATATACCCCATCCCGAAGTAAACATATTTAAAAGAAAAATCCCCAAATATCAACTAGATTATGGCTGGGAGATATGTTCCACAAAGCATCCGTCCTCAGCTCCCAACACGGCCTCAAAACAGCTCCAAACCAAACTTGGTGCATGTGTTCCTCGCTGTGTCGCTGGGAGGATCTTCAGACATTGCTATGAAATTGGTCGCCAGCCCAGCTTTGGTATTACAGAGAGAGAAAAGAAGGAGAGAGAGAGAGAGAGAGAAAGAGAGAAAGAGAGGGAAAGAGATAGAGAGAAAGACAGAGATAGAAATAGAGATAGAGAGCGATAGAGATAAAGAGAGCGGTTGGTATCTTGCTCAACCGCGTTGCACACATAGTAATCAATAGGAGTTAACATCGAAGGAATTAGGACGACAGAAATTTGGTCTCTGAAAATCGTATAAATCCTCCGACAACCAATTCTTACTCTTTTCAGAGATATAGCAAGGAGTGAAATTCTTCTGCCATATATATGACCTTCCAGCAGAAATCCTTTCGAGTCAAGATTAACCAGATTCCAACAACTTCACTTTGTTGTTCAAGCAGTGGCAGCTCGTGTATAGGCACTGCGGAACTGCAACACTATTTCCACTCAATATTATCGAAAACATCCAATATAACGAGTCCTCTTTTCTTTAATTCTTTCTTTATACTTTTACATTATATAATCCTTAAGCATAATGTCAGTAGCCATCCCTTAGTTTATGAAAAAAAACAAAAAACAAAATCCTTGTATAAAACTGTGAGCTTCAGAGTTCCAGCGGTGCGGTGTTTGGCTGTTGTGCGCATGCTCACATGTCCGAGATTTGGAAGCTTCACGCTTTGGAGAGAGTGCACTATCGTTCACGCAGTGACGACCCTGGTGTGCTATTGAAAAATAGTGTTTCTTTTTTACTCCATGCGTGTTGTGCTTAAAAACGTGTATTTATATTCTTGAATGTGATAAAATGTAGAATTAGATTATTACCCTGCTTCCAGCTACAGGATTTGAAAAATAGAGCAGATTTTCCCCCTTATGTTTTGATTTAGTGGGGATTTTTGGAAAACAAGGGGGAATTTGCGGCGGTGTTCAGTGAACAAATTAAACACACTATTCGGCAGTAGCTAAAATGCGAACCGATCAAGTTTATGTATAAATTTTCTTTTTATATGTTTGTTTCATTTTACACAATATCAAAATAACGCCTAAAAATTTTCTGAAGCAGCAGCCCCACTAATTTTATCTACGAAGTGCCGCTGCATTCAAGGACCTGTTATATACATATATGTAGGTATAAAAGATTCAAAGCAACAGCACACCAAACATGTATTCTCACTATCATCAGCTGCCTGACGTATATAATCATTGATTCGACAGTTGGGCTGCACAGTTCAATCCAGCGATGTGAGCAACATGATTTCTTTATTTATTCACCGAAAAACAGACACTACAATTCAATTCTTAAGTGTAGAGTATTCTTTAATATAATATGACTGAAGTGCTCGCAATCACTATATATATAATTTATCGGGCCGATCCAGTGATCTATGTTTTGGTAATTCTCAAGCCAAAGTGTGTTAATATATAATATATATATAATATATATATTATATATATATAATATAATATATGAGTAGATATATGGTGCAACAAGGCACCAATATATATATATATATATATATATATATATATATATATATATATATAAAATAGAAAAAAACACCTTTTATCCATTCAAAATTAATAATTAAATTACACCATCTAGAAAATTACATATAATAGAAAAGTTAAAATTAAAATAACAATTAAAAAGTAAAGATTAAGTAAATTACAAAAATAACATAATGTATATAATATGTTTCATTTACACAATATTATTTTTCTACAATATTGTTTTTCTAACTATTATATTATACATTATATTATTTTTGTAATTTACTTAATTTAATAATAATAATAATAATAATAATATAATAATAATAATAATAATAATAATAATAATATAATAATAATAATATAATAATAATAATAATAATAATAATAATAATAATATATATATATATATATATATATATATATATATACAAAATTTAAAGGACTGACCACTAAAAGTGGACGGTCAACATGCTAGATATAGATAACATTTCGCTATTTTCCACAAAGAATATGTTCTCAAATAAATACTCAGCACAAACCAAAGCATTAAAAATAAGCAAGACAAATGAAAATATACGAAATAAAAATGATTACCCATGTACCGATCAGTTTCGATTGTTTATATCCGAAAGGATAAACTGCAATCTCGTCAGCATGGTCTGTCATATAGAAATACAATTTGCAGGACTAGATGCAAAAACGTTTGACCGGAGTCTCGCATGCATGGAGTCCAACCGATTATATTTTTGTGTATCTTTCAAATGCCTTCACTTTGGCGCGCTGAGATCGGAAAAAACTACCCCGCAGCTAATAAGTAGCCGCAGTCAATTTACCGGTTAGAGAACATATTTATTTAATTTAAAATTTAATAAGCCAAAGTGAAGTCATTTGAAAGATACGCAAAAATATAATCGGTTGGACTCTATGCATACGAGACTCCGGTCAAACGTTTTTGCATCTAGTCCTGCAAATTGTATTTCTATATGACAGACCATGCTGACGAGATTGCAGTTTATCCTTGCAGATATTAACAATCGAAACTGATCGGTACATGGGTAATCATTTTTATTTCGTATATTTTCATTTGTCTTGCTTATTTTTAATGCTTTGGTTTATGCTGAGTTTTTATTTGAGAACATATTCTTTGTGGAAAATAGCGATTTGACGTCTATATCTAGCATGTTGACCGTCCACTTTTAGTGGTCAGTCCTTTAAATTTTGTATGTAAAAATATTTTAATCTTCGGATTTTTTTTAATATGCTGGGCCACTGGTTTTAATTGATTAATATCAATTTCTACCCTTATTAAATTTTAAATTTATATATATATATATGAACATATTCAGTGTGAAATTATCGAAGAAGGAAGCAAGAAGTTTACAGTGAAAGGCTCAATACATTGTAAAGAATTTATAAAATTACACATACGTAATCTGTTAGATATGTAATGTATGTCATTTGAGGTCACTTCAGATGAACACGACATACATCCAAACTCTTCAAATCGGCGCTTCCCAGCCAGAGTCTTTAAAGTTAGTCCTGTGTTCAAAAAGCCTCTCTATGAAATGTATAACTTCTCAGTTACATGTTTTTATTCGGTTACACATATATTCTAGTTGACAGACGAAAGGTGATAGCGAATTTGTTGTTAGGTAATAATATCGGCAAGCTGTGTATAGAGACCTTTCAAAGGTAAGGGTTTCGTAGGCAAATGAATGTGAATACAAGGGAACCATGATCATAAAATATGTGGAAGTTACTGCTTCAAGGTAATGCTTCCATACTCCTTCAATGTGTGTGTGTGTGTGTGTGTGTGTGTGTGTGGTTATGTATTTCAAGCATATGTACATGTACACATGGAGGCGCAATGGCCCAGTGGTTAGGGCAGCGGACTCGCGGTCGTAGGATCGCGGTTTCGATTCCCAGACCAGGCGTTGTGAGTGTTTATTGAGCGAAAACACCTAAAGCTCCACGAGGCTCCGGCAGGGGATGGTGGTGATCCCTGCTGTACTCTTTCACCACAACTTTCTCTCACTCTTTCTTCCTGTTTCTGTTGTACCTGTATTTCAAAGGGCCGGCCTTGTCACTCTCTGTGTCACGCTGAATATCCCCGAGAACTACGTTAAGGGTACACGTGTCTGTGGAATGCTCAGCCACTTACACGCTAATTTCACGAGCAGGCTGTTCCGTTGATCGGATCAACCGGAACCCTCGTCGTCGTAACCGACGGAGTACTTCCAAGACATGTACACATACTCAATTCAATACTTAAGTTACAATGATTTCGAAGTCATTGTAACCCTTCGTGTAAAAATGATATATTAAGACACATACACACAAACGCACTCCTACTCACACACACACACACATCCATACACAGACAGACATACACACATATACGCACGCATTTATATATCCTGGATTGCTTGTGAAAAATGACTTTTTGCCCTAACAATTACCACCAGTGCTGCAAAAAGCTCTCTTGTTACTTAAATGTAATGCAGAATCATATCCTATACAGATATTTTTCTCTTTAGACAAACAAGAACACGACTATGAAAAGCTGACTTGTTTTGTTTTATGCAGTAATGATCTGAAATCAACTTCCTTGGTTCATGCAACTAGATTCAGACAGACAAATTTAACTGCAAGTTTGAGCATATTTCCAGTATCTATTGTATTTTCCTTTCTTGCGACTAATTTCAGTTTTGTCTTTTAACGCAATTCTCTTCAAATTGCTTGGGCACATTGAATATATTTCCCTCTACGATGCTGCTTTCAATTGCAGCCTTCTCTCAACCTTCCATGTGCTTCTTACTTAGATGTTATTTAACGTATTTTCCCCACATCTGCTACAGCGTAAAAGAGCTTCTACGCTTACAAGATTCACTAACTCTCAAACTTTAATATCAGTTACAGAGTCTCTTTCTATCTCTAAGTCATGTGCAAAATTTATCGAAGACACTTTCGCTGAGAGCAATACTGTTATTTAACGTATTTTAATTATAATGTCTAAGTTTTACAGCCTTAGATGCAACAGATAAAATGCCTGTTTTGGAAGCAGATATGTTGGTATAAGTTTGGAAAGAGATGCTTTAGTATAATTAACCTTTTAGGCTAAATATCTACTAGTTTATCGTTCATAAAATGAAGCATACATATCTATATACTTATGTATACAACATAATCGTCGTACACTATCACTAAATCTCAGGCAAACATACATATACGCATGTGCAAAATGCATATTTACAACGATACACTCAAACATGTATATGGATACTCGCACGTAACACACACTTTAAACATACAAAATATGCATATATAAAATACCTGTTTACGCGAACATTTTCTCACACATCCACAAATAAACAACACACACACACACACACACACACGCACACACGCACGCACACGTGCACATGGACCATCACACATATTAAACAACACCTTCTACCGGGAAACCTTATCAAACTTCCGATATCCAAGCAATAATGTTACTCTATCCTCATCAAAAGTGTTTCGAATTAATCTGAAGCGGCACTTTTATGGATGGATGTGGGTTAATTAGTGAATCGATCACTAATTAACAGTGTTTACAGGTAAATTGATCAGACTTCCACGATTAATTATCGAACAGCCATTTATTGTTGGCTAGGGATTATTTAAATTATTTTTCTTAATATATTTTTAACAGGAAGATTAAAATGTTTCTAATGTTTTGCTTTGACTTGAATAGGGTTTATGTTATTTTAATTTTTGCTTCGTTTAAATGTTCCATCTTATTGTCGGTGGTCTTATTGCTGCTGTGATCCATCATGTTTTAATTGTTCTATTTCATCATCGTGTTATTACTGTTTGAAATATCTATCTATCTATCTATCTATCTATCTATCTATCTATCTATCTATCTATCTATCTATCTATCTATCTATCTATCTATCTATCTATCTATCTATCTATCTATCTATCTATCTCTCTATCTATCTATCTATCTTTCTATCTATCTATCTATCTATCTATCTATCTATCTATCTATCTATCTACCTATCTACCTATCTATCTATCTATCTATCTATCTATCTATCTATCTATCTATCTATCTGTCTGTCCGTCTAAATGTCTGCCTGTCTTTACCTAACTCTTTCTCTCTTTCCATACACATGCTATTCATTTGTGTATGCGTGGTGTTCGTGCGCGCGCGTGTGTGTATAAGGATTTTGTCCTTCACCGTGATTATTCTGCCATTGCACCACTTTAAAATATACAGATAAATAAATAAATTTATTTAATAATTTCTAATTTAGTCACACGTTCGATAATTTTGAGGGAGAGTATTGATCAATTACACAGACGCCAGCATTTTTCTGGTATTAGTTTGTCGAGGTCAGAAAATGAAAGGGAAAGTGACATCAGCGAAATTTGAACTCAGAACATAAAAACCTGGGTCATATACTGCAGGGTACTTTCTCTGATGCTTTATCGATTCTACCAATCTTTATAACATAGGAGCAAGGTCCCGGACTTATAGCCTATAAGGAGCCAATCCTCAGTGGATGACACTCATTACCAGCTGAGTGAACAGGGCAGTAATAAATGAATTCCTTGCGAACGCAATGCCTTAACGAACCTGCGACCTTATGGTTGTGCGTCCGACAACTTAACCACTAGGCTATGCATCTTCAATTGTTATTTCTTTCATAGGTGCAAGGTCAAAATCTTATGGGCGACGGTTTGTTGTTTAAGTTGATGCAAGTACTTCACAGATACTTTATATATATCAACTCAAGAAAGGTGGAAGTCAAAATTAACAACAGCAGGATTTGAAATCAGAACGTAAAGAGTCATAACTAAATATTGGTTTTAAATTTGGCACAAGACAAACACTTTGGGGGAAGGGGTGAAGTCGATTACATTGATCCCAGTGTTCAACTGATATTTATTCTATGGCCTCCGAAAGGGATGAAAAACAAAATCGATCTCGACGGCATTTGTACTCAGAACGTAAAGACGGACGAAATACCGATAAGCATTTTGCGCGGGGTGATTCGACCAATTCACAATGATAATAATAATAAAAATTCTTCCTACTATAAGCACAAAACCTGGAATTTTGAGGAAGGGTGGTTGGTCGATTTCACTGGTGCTAAATTTATCGACTCCGAAAGGATGACAGGCAAAGTCGACCTCGGCGAAATTGGAACTCAGAACATGAAGATAGATGAAATACCACAAAGCATTTCGTCCAGCGTACTAGCAATTCTACTAGCTCACCGCCTTCTATAATGATAACAATAATGCTTTAAAATTTTGCCACAAGAGCAAACATTTTGGGGAGGAGATGAGTCGATTTCATCGACCCCATTGTTGAACGGGTACTTATTTTACCGACCCCGCAAGGACAGAAGGTTAAGTCGACCTCGGCTGAATTTGAACTCAGATCATAGCGACAGGCGAAATACCACCAAGAATTTTCCCGGCGTGCTAACTATTCTTCCAGCTCGTCCCCTTCTATTATGATAACAATAATACCAATATTAACTAAGGGCAGTGAAATAGTTGTTTTGTTGTTATTACTATTAGTGTCATTATATTATATGTCTCAGTTACCTGTTTCATTAAATGTTCAATATTAAAGATAGCAACATATAAATAAAGATAACCCTGAAATAAGCCATGACAAGCCCGCCTACGTCTGGTGCTTCAATATTCAATAACAGCGAGCTGCCAGCTCTATCAAGACACTTGCCGTCACCCCTGTATGGCTATTGTTGCAGCAAGTGTCAGAGTTGGCACATACCGACCTCTGATTCATCTCTTAACAATAGCTTCCAGTCAATGGCTCAAATCGACCTTGGCTCTGCGGACGGACACACACAGATTCATGTCTGCGCGCGCGCGTACTTACTCACGCGCACACACAAACAATCATACAAAGATGCACACGTATTTGAACACTCACATGTACAAACAAAAAAATAACACACTCACACTGAACTTCACAGCACACACGCACATACACGCAATGCATACATGTGTGTTTATATATATATATATATATACACACACACAACACACACACACACCAACACACATCTCTATATATAATATATATATATATTATATATATATATATATATATTATATATATATATATCCACATATAAATATATATATATATGTGCGGCGAATGCATACATGTACATAGATATACACACACTATGTCTCTCCCTTTTTCGCTCTGTGTGGTGTGTATAATTTGAATATATATATATATTCAAATTAAAGATGAGAAATCATATAGGTATGACAATGGAAAAGCATTACGATATATATATATTTATAATAAATTATTAGAGAGTTATCCACTATGTGGATAACTCTAGTGCTAAAAATAGCTCCGAAGCAACCACAGAAGATCTGTTTCCAGATGCATCTGGACACATCTGCATTGATGTGCCTGGTATCATTGGGAGTTTCGGGTCTTTCAACATAATACACCCTCCTCCAGGTGACCCAGCTAGAGCTGATCAGGCCCCAATTTGTGTCCAGATGGCCAGCTAGCTACCCCATGACTCTTCTCTTTTGATCCACAACCATCTTGAGGCCCTCTCTGCCGCTTCGGTGATACTGCGGATGGCCTTCCTTCTTCCCACTCCCTCGATGCCAAAACTGCTGAAGGCTCAAGTCAGGGAACGGGCTGCGAAACCTCTGCATCCAGCCTCCACTGGAAGACACCTCATGCTCTAACAAGCCTGCTGGCAGTCACTGACCAGATCCGCATACTTGGAGAGCTTTCTCTCAAAAGCTTCTTCCAGGCGATCTTCCTATAAGACAGTCAGCTCCAGCAGCACCACTTGCTTAGTGGACTCAGACACGAGGACAATGTCTAGTCGCAGAGTGGTGACCGCAATGTGGTCAGGGAACATCAACTGACGCTCAAGATCCACCAGCAGCTGCCAGTCTCCTGCAGATGTTAAGATGCTCGCCGATGTTTTTCTGGCAGGGGTTGACTGTTCTCCAGCTCTGACAAGGGCGATGGTTTTCTTGCATGGCCGGAACCCCTGCGCCGATGGCTTCAGCGATGATCTTAAGGACTGGTAATACCTCCAGCGGTACCGTCCTTCTACAAGGGCCTCCGTGTAGCAGCTGAGGATATGTTCTAGAGTTCCTCGCTTGGAACACAACGCGCATTTGGTGTCTCTGTTATTCCCCATATATGCAGGTTTGATTGTCCTGCAAGCACATCGTACACTGCCTGTATCAGAAATTTAATTCGGTGAGGCTCGGCTTTCCACAGCTCAGCCCAAGTCACTTTCCTCTCACCCGCATCTTGTCCAAGCCCTGTTCCTTCATTCTCACTGCCCTGCATGTTCTCATTTCCTCCACTGCAGCTCTCACCTCCTGAACGAGCCAGCGACTCTCTTTCCCGCTGGCGTTCGTTTGGGGAGTCGGAAAAGAGCCTAGCCCTGTTCTGCCTCGTGTATATATATATTTATATATATGTATATATTATATATATATATAAATACATACATACATACATACATACATACAAATACAAACAACACACACACAACACATATATAATATATATATATATATATAATATATATATGTATATATATATATATTATATATGTACATACATACATATATACATACATACATATATATATATATATATTATATATATATATATATAGTATGTATGTATGTATGTAGTATGTATGATGTATGTATGTATGTATGGCGTCAACGGTTATGAAACCTGCATGCTCTTATGTTCCCACTCTCAACAAGGTACATTCTCTCAAAAGCCAGCAGGTAATGTTATCGAGTGTTTTCTACCCCTGTCTTCGAGGTTCCTGATTGTCACCAAGTTCTTTAAGACTATTTTTCTAATATGATACCCATTATACGGAGCTTATGTTGAGAATCTTTCTGGGAATCATTGCGATATTTCTTAGAATTTGGATGCTTGTCATTGCGTGTACATAAGACAACTTTAGCATTCTTCTAAGGAACCACATCTCTGAAGCACTGAAAGCTTTTGCATTTGTTCGGTGATGGTCTGCCATATATAATAATGGATTTATGAGATTATGAAAACAGTTCCCCGCTCTTATTGATAGCTGTTTATTTGACAATATATGTCGGATATCATCATAAGCATTCCTGGCAAATGTAATACTTAATTCAGTTTATGCGATGTATTTTCCATGCGCGCGCTGGCACACACACACACACAAACACAGATAGGTGTATGAGAGAGAGAGAGAGAAACAGACAAAGAAGAAAAGTAGTTTGGTTGATAAATACAGTTAGCCTTGAGACAAGGATCACAGCATTCAGATTATAAAACAAACACAGCGGATATATATATACATATTATATATATTAATATATATATATCATATATATACTTATATATATATATAATTATATAAGTGTGTGTATATACTTATATATATACTGATATATACTTATTTAAAATCAGCAGAAATATAACAAAAGCTGTTACTCAGAGTTTCACGTTCGTTGGACAGTTTTGTTAAAAACTGTCCGACGAGAACGGGAACGTGAAACTCTAGAGTACCAGCTTTTGTTATATTTCTGCTGCTTTTAAATAAAGCAATTACTCTACTCTGGGTATTTGAGTACTCTTCTTACACCTTGTTTCACATTTATGTGTTACTCCGTTATATATATACATATATACATATATATATATATATATATATATTATATATATATATATATTATATTATATATATATATTATATATATACATATTATATATACATATATTTATATATATAATGAAAATCATTACGTAATGTTTTCATGAAAAAGCCACTTTCTTTATTTCATAATCGTATTTTTTGCTCCATGTAAATTTATGTCTCAAGACAATCTGTATTTATTACCTTACTACTTCCATAACAGCTTAATTTGGATTACAGTTACAGCGACTTTGATGCCGTGGACCGGTCCTGGATGACCAAATTGGAATTTAAGTTCACATTCATTTAAGCACTACTTTATGTTATCTCTATTGAAGTTATTTTACTCTTACCTTACTCATTCTTTCTCTCACATGTCTGTCTGTCTGTCAGTCAGTCTATCTGTCTCTACATACATACATTACATGTATCTGATCACAGCCAAGATATTATACGAGCATCCAAAGATGTTGACCATGCAGCACAGTTGGCTTTCTTGGACTCGAGTGACTACCATTATATGTATTGTGCATACGCGTTTGTATGTGTATGCGTGCGTGTGTGCCAGCGTGTGTGTATGTTTGAATGTGTGCATTTGTGTGTGGGTGTGTGAGTTTGTGTGTGTGTCTATCTCCGTGCGTGTACGCGTGTCTTATATGTAAGTATTATGTAAAGCGGTGAGCTGGTAGAATCGTTTGCACACTGGTCGAAATACTTGGCGGTATTTCGTCTGTCTACATGTTCTGAGTTCAAATTTCGGGGTCGATAAATTAAGTACCAGTGAAACACTGGAGTTGATGTAATCGACTAGTCCCCACCCGATCAATTTCAGGCCTTGTGGCTTTAGTAGACTGGATATGTATGCAGTAAAGAAATAGGTATTTCAGTAGTAAAGAAATAGGATATGTATGCATTATGCACTATTGTTTTACAGCTGGCCAGCCGTCATCGAAACAATTGTAAGATGAACCAAATGTTTTTCAGTCGTGTCAATCCCGTCAGTATTTCAGACAGAAATTATCAAGTCCTATATTATCCAGGGTGCTCTTCACCTTAATGGATATTCAGTTGATGTTTCTAGCATATGAATTCTTGCACACAGGCGATCCGTTCATTCTTGGCTTGATACTATAATAATTAGTGAGTTGGTATTTTATAGACATATATCTACTTATGAACATCTGGATGAAGGATTACGATTATCAACAAATATGTAGCTATTTTTTTATTTTTATCTTTGGTAATTTCAATCTTATTATATACAATATTATATATATTTGACGTATGCAATAAGGGTCTTTAATTTTCTAGCGCAAATTATGTGAATAAATAAATGAACATATAATTATACGAATAAATGTAATTATATATTCGTTTATTTATTTATAAATGTAAGAATATGACATAAACCAATATAAAATAATTTTCAACTATGTACTTTGCTTATTTTCAGCGGAAATTAATCTGGAAGTAATTTCGAATGTTTTATCAATCCGCTCAATTTGTGTAGTAGCACACAACGTTGAAACACATATTCATTCAAATATACTCACTCGCGTACATACTCATATACATATATAAAGAGACAGACACATGTAAGCATGCATACATATATAAACATACTCAGACACTCCTTGCATCAGCACCGCACGTAAACGGACACATAGAAATATGCTTTTTTTTTTCTTTTGACATACATTTGTTAATATAGACACGTTAAATTTCTCCCATGCACGTAAACAGAGCACAACAAGCAAGCTCTTCAGGAGGACACACACACACACACACACACACACTCACCACACCACATACACACAAATGCATACATATTCTTGTACACAAATACATATACAATTACAAAACATATTCATACACACCTACGCTTGCAGAGAACGGACACATACATATATACACACACATGTATATACATACATACATACATACAAACATACATACAAACATGCATACATACATACATAATACATACATACATACATACATACATACATACATACATACATACATACACACACACACGTATATATATATATACATATATCTATCTACATATCTATCTACATATATATACATATATATATATATAAATACACATGCTTACATATATACGTACACACATATATATAGGTTTGTGTGTGTCTGTGTGTATGTGCATGTGAGTGTGTGCATGTGTGTGCGTGTATGTGTATCTTCGCAAACACTCATTTCTCTTTGACTCACATTTTCAAACTCAACTGAAACATACAAAACTTCGATGAATTCCAGCTCAGTAAACGCATCAACACGAGCGAATTCTTCATCATATATTCTCTCTCTCTCACACAAACGAACACACACACCAATATATATGTTATATATATCCATATATATTATGTATACGTGTGTGTGTATATATATATATATATATATATATATATAGACTCGCACACACGCACGCTCACAAACATACAGATGTACACGTACATTTTGGCGCACAAACAGAGATTTTAGCTCTTGGATGAGAGGCTGATGTCTAAAGCAATAAGCATTGATTTGTTACAAACTAAATAGATATATTTGCTCACTGTTTATAGCAAAGATATCACAGGATTTTGATTTAAGAGAAACGACCACAAATGAAGAGATAGAGAGAAACAGTGTGCATAAAAGGCAGAGAGAAAGAGAGAGACAAAGATTGCCAAAGAGAGTGAGGGAAATAGAGGGAGAGAGGGAAAGAGAGAGGGAGGAAGAGAGAAACAGGTAGAGAGAAAGAGAGAGAGAGAGAGAGAGGAGCATAATGTAGGGGTGTTGATAGAGAAGAAGAGTAGAAATATTTATATAATTACGGATTTCGGGATATAATTCAATTAATTGTTCAGGAGAGCTAATACTATTAATTTCAACTTCAGTCACCTGTCTACCTTTTAAGGAAGCTACTTCACGTGACCATAGAGTGTCTGTCATAAAATCAACATGTTGCAATGACGTCAAGACTTAAGCAGAAAACGCCACAACAAGCTATCACTTGAATTGAAGAGCAGCTCTGTGATATCTAGTTTCCTTAATCACTTGTTACAGTTGATAGTTTCAACAAAAGATGAGTGCTATTAATGGCGGACAGCGAATAGCGAATGTGTCAACGCCATTGGTTTCCTGTTCTACATTATAAACATCAGTGTGTGGCTTGTTAAGTCACGTTACAATTCATTAGTTCACTTCAGCTTTTAACAGGTATTAACACATGTACAAATAAACCAGATGCGCGATGTTAGAAGGAATTTAATTTCCATTGCCAATGAGAGACTGTTTCTGTTATCCCACACGCACAAACATGTACATAAACATGCGCAAACACACGCAGACAAACACACAAACACACACACGTGTACACACATACGTGGACATACTTCCACACTCGGAAGCATACACACACACACACACACACGCACATGCACACACACACACGCACACACGCACACATATATGCATATTCACAATATTGATACATTCATTCGAAGACACACAATCGCTAATGAAATCACTCATATAAACATGTATATACGTATACAAACATACTTTCTCACACTTAAAAAGATATAGACACGCATATATATATGTATATATATATACACATATACATGCAAGGATATGCGTAAGCACAGACACATTCGAAGACACGTGATCCCGAACCAAATCACCCTCATAATTATGTATACGTATGTACAGATGTACATCCACTCACTTAGGGACACACAGTCACATACCACATATAACCACTCATAAACACATTCACAGATACAGAAACACACATATGTATATATATATGTATGTAATGATGTATATATATATATGTGTGTATATGTATATATATATATATATATATATATATATATATATATATATAAGCATACACGCGTATAAGCACACGATAAACACATAAGCACACAAACAGGCATTTATAAGCACACAATCACACGTATCCACGTACACAAGCAGCTACGAACAGCTAGATGTTGATACAATGCGATTGAAAACTTATGCTGCTAGACACCAATATAATTTGACTGATTGATGCTTCTCTAGTTGAATAGATAATGCTGAACTTCGTAAAGAAAATAAACCCTCGGTGTATTGAAGCCTCTGTGAAGTTTTGATTCCTGCTAGAAATGTATTCAGTGCTCCTTTACATCATTAGGTCGACTGGGGGAAAATAAGGGGGCAATGCAGAGCAAGCAATTGCACGATTGATTGCTTGAGAGACCTACTAGAAATAGCAGCTAGGCCTCTTTCAAATCACATCCTTTCGTCTCAAAAGATGAACGAACCGATGAGCTGGATAATGTAGTCCCATATACTACTTCTGGACACCCGCACCCACACAAAAAAAGACTGTTCATTGGTGGAATGCCTCTAGCAATAAGTCTGTCTCATCGGGGCTCATAAGGATCTAAGAAAACAATAAATCCAGCGATGTAATTTGTATCTAAGTGTTCCCTTTCCCACCAAGTCTCACTGAAATCACAGTCCATTTTCAGCAAAAAGGACACACATTAGATAATGTAATCCTGGATAATTATCTCTGGATAACTTTCTGATAGAAATAAGAGCCAAATTTGAACGCCAGAACAACTTATCACCTAAAACTATAGAAGTTCCTGCTGAGACAAAAGTGACGTATAAGAATGTGGAGCTTGCCAAAGAGAAGTAGACAGTTGTTTAGTATGCATAAATGGCTTTAAATGAATATATAATGTGGAGATTCAGTTTCTTAATAAACATATCAAAGCCTGCGAAGAAATCTCTGGGAAGTATTTCAATCGGCTAGAAACAGCAGCCAAATTTCCCTTAAATCCTATCCTACCGTATCAAAAAAAACCAAAACAAAAAAAAAACGGGACATTGAATAATGTCATACTTGACAGATTAAGCATGAATAAAAAAGACAGGATGCACATAGAAGTACAGATAGGGAGTGTATTGAGAAAGTGAAACTATGTTATGTAGAGAGGCGGGGCGTATAAAAGGCTATGATATGAAAAGAATTGATATAGGTTTGGTGTGTACGGAAGCAGTGCAGGTGTCGTGTATATCGAAGCATCAGGTTCGTGGGAGCAATACAAGTTTCTTTAGATGATGCGTTTTTGATGAAAGTTGAAGTAGGGTGAAAGAAGATAGTTTCGTATACGTGAGGCAGCTTAGAAATAATAAAGTAAAAGTCATAACTGTATAGAACTGACCCGAACCTTTCAATTATGGCAGGATTCATAGATTGATAGTCAAAGACAACTATCATTTCTCATTTCGATGGAACCACCTGACAGCGATATTCCTCTCTAAGAGATCAGAGAGAGAACCAGCACTCTTAACTGAGCTATGTTATGAATTCTCATGCTATACATAGTCGGAGGTTTTGTTGATTTCAAGGACGACAGCATTGCATTCTCCAGAGTGATAAAAAAGTTTGTCTGGCTCTATAAAAACTGTAATTTTAGTTGGTGAGAAGGGAAGCATAAGTAGCGGAAAGTCGAGTAACAGAGAATGAACTAGCAACGGTTAGGCAGTGAGTTCGGTGCTCTAACTCCAAAAACTGGCTGTGATTCCAATGAAATGATTACGTATTTTGCATAAGGATTTGCCATAGTTGACGGAACTGACTCTGGCATATTCATGGTTTCTAATTTTGGCACAAGGTCAGCAATTTTAGAGGAAGTGGTAAGTCGCTTACAACAATTCCATTGCTCAGCAGCTACTTATTTAATCTATTTGGAAAAGATAAAGGAGAAGGTTGACTCCGGCTATATTTGGATTCAAAACGCAATGAGTTGGGAAAAATGCTGCTAAGCATCTTATCCGAGATTCAAACAAGCCTGCCATCTCGCCACTTTACTCTAGTATATTTATCCTCTCTACCATATAGGCATAAGACCTAAGATGTTGAGGCAGGAGGCTAGTCGATTACATCGATTCCGAAAGCGTACTTTTGAGCACAGAATGTAAAAACGGACGAAATGCCGCTAAGCATTTTGTCCGACGTACCAACAATTCTGTCAGCTCACCGCCTTACCTTAACTTATCAATGCCATGCTAGAGATGAGGTCTCTATATTATCCCCTGAAATCACTGAAATTATAACCTAAATGCTTCTCGGATCGCATCCTACCGCCTTTAGAAACAGAAATGACTCATGGCATAGTGAGGGAGCAGATTCACTATATTTGTAAAGAGATAAGACAGAGGTACCCATGGCCGCAATGTTTGGGTCATTTATCGTCTGATCAATCATGGCTGATTTACAGCCAAACAACAACAACAAAAACAACAAGTATTTATTTTATAAAGTCAACCTGACCGTGATTTGATCCCACAACATAAAGAGAAGCAAATTAATACTGCGTACAGTTAACGTCACTACTCTATATTGTCTTCTCTTCTCTGGGGAAATTTATGAAATGATCAAATGAGACAATAGATATCTGATATAAATACAAGCAAGTATATGTTTCAGATTGTTTTCTTAATTTTCTTTCTGACTGATTATCTTATATTTTTCAGCATCTTCAGTATTCGAAACGTTTCAAAATAATGATATTAAATTAGATTTGAACAGAAATATTTGTCGAATATTTCATGTTGTGTTCATTTCACTTACTTCTGTTATATATTTCTTTCTCTTTTCTCTATTCTTCTAATCTACAGATTAGTAGGAACGTATTTCACATATAATGCATTATGGGAACGATAACAGTTACAACCAGAACGAATAATCAGACGAGAAATTCTACTAACACGTTTGATGGCGGCAGATTGTTTTAGGACAGACAACAACGGAGTATCACCTGGGAGTACATTCTTGCATCTGTGATGTAATAATCTTCTATCAGAGAATAAAGATTCTATTAACAATCTCCAATAAAATATGTTTTACATTATCGTGGGTACTGTTTGGAGTCATTTGAAACTTGAAACAAAAAACCTGTTTGTCTTTTATTTTTCAGCAGTGATTTCAACAAAACAAGAATCTGATTTCTTTTCCAAATCAAAGCTTTTGAAATATCTGGCATTTTGTTATTTTTGTTGTCGTTTAACTCAAGGTCAGCCCTGACCCATCAGACATATGATTAAGAGCATTGCAGTCGTGATCATTGCAACATCGGGTATCTCGCAGTGTAGTAACTATTGATTTCTCTTTTTTTTTTTTCAAAAGGTAGGTATGATTTGATTGAAATTTGGCTGCTATTTCGAGCATATAGAGGTTACTTTGCATGTCTTAATGTTTTCTATAATGCAAAGAGCATGAAAGTAGTTTTATAAGATACAGATATATTATGGTAAATTTACTAACACACTCATGCGTTACACAAACCAACAAGGGAACCAATTTACTCCTAAACATGAACAGCATTCAAATGGAACTAATGCTAGATTTTAGTGTTAAAGATTGAACTTTCTTCTTTACAGAGCCAGAAAATATTTCAGCATTCAAAGCAAATAGTAAATGTTTAAAACTCTGGAAAGAGCCACAATAGTGTAAAGTTTCCTTATCAGGGTTATGTTGCTACTTATAAACTGAGACCGTCGGGATCGCATCCATATAAGATGATTGGTATGAAGCCACTCACCAACCTCGGTCTTACAAACTTGCTATCATTAGTCTCTCCAACTGTCTTATTGTTACTACAACGGCTTCTCCTACTCATCAGACCAAGCAGATCTGTCATCACTACACAAACATTTCCAATTCATTTATTTGTCTCTCTTTTATGCAAATTAGTTATATTCGAGTTTATGTATATCATAAAAAGGTACCGGCAACTATTTTCTCTATGGTGACAAAAATGGGTAACCGAACTTGAACGATATAGTGAAAAGGGCCACAACTAGTGAGACCGAACTGTTTTTTTTTTCCTTTTTTGTTCTAGTGCCTAAAACTTATGACTGAAAAACAGTCTCTTCATTGCAAAACGAGACTAAAAACTGTTTACTTTCTAAAGGTGCACCATGTAATACGTCGTTTTGATTTAGTCATTAGACTGTGGTCATGGTCGAGCACCGCCTATTAACATTTTATATTATTTTTCTTTAGAATTTGATAGAAGGAATTTGAAAAAGTTTTCAAAAAAAAAAAAAAATTCCGAAGTAAAATAGATCAATGATAAGAAAAAAATAGATCAATGCGAAGTAAAATAGATCAATGCTTTGCACAGAACAAGTGAACAAAAAAACAAATGAACTAATGGGGGAGTAACTACGTAGTCATTCGATCTGTTACAATTGACAGCCTAATCTCTCTGCGATACCAGAATATTATCTACAAGAACAAAAAAAAACAAAAAAAAAAACAGAAATTAGAAAATGTAGTCCTTGATATACTGAAAATATTACAGAATCTTTTTGATCCAGATTAACATGTGGTTAAGCACGAATAAAACAGCAACAATGAACAAGAAAATAAAAGATATTCATTCACACACCATTTGCATTAACAACAAAGCAAACAGACACAATATTACTAAGTTAATATTAACGTAGGGGATTATTAAAGACCGGTAGCTAGAAATAAATAGGTGGCGTTCATTTCACAACCAATTAAGAACCGCAATTTGGAGTCATGTAACTATCTTGGGTGTCATTGCACGCCACAGTTGGAAAAACTCTCTTTTATTATAGCTTCAGGGTGGCCTGTGCCTTGTAAGGAGAAGTCGTTTAGGGAAAATGATTAGCATTCATTTTCTATCTATCTATCTATCTATCTATCTATCTATCTATCTATCTATCTATCTATCTATCTATCTATCTGTATATATGTGCGTGTGTGCGCGCGCATATGTTTGTTTGCGTGCTTGTGTGTATTTATATACAGGTATTTATTATAGCTAGCCTACTACATAAGTATTTTTAGTTAGCTAATGAACACCTTCTGCATTTACTATGTTAACTCGAACACTAGAGAATTTTTGTTGCCGTCAACTTTATTTCTTCGACGGTTTAAGTAAACAGGTATTATTCTCAACAATTTACTCATTCAAATAATTCAAAATTTATTAGTAATTTTGGTGAAGAAAAACCACTTGAGTCTTACGGTAAGTGTAAGATCTCCATGGACAAACCATATTTTCAAATAAAATATAGAAAATGTCACTTTTCTCTAAATTCATAGAAATGTTTTCATTTTAATGTAATTACAGAAATAAGAAAGGAAATTTTCATTTTACTTGACATTGTTGAACTATTCTCTGCATGTACTAACAAAAAAGAGCATACTTATATATATATATATATATATTATATATATATATATATATATGTATACACACATATATATATATATATACATACGTACATACATGCATATATATATAGATACATACGTTATATATAAATACACAAATACATACACATACGCACACATACATAAATACACACACATACACATACACACATATATATACACACGTACCTATTATATACGTATATATGTTTGTATATATATATATATATATATATATATATATGTTTGTATATATATATATATATATATACATGTATATATATATATGTGTGTGTATATATATATATATATATATATATATATATATATATAATATATATATATATACATATAGATATAGATATTTATATATATGAGAGAGAGAAAGAGAGAAGGAGAGAGAGCAGTGTGAAATAATTTTAATTGAAAGAAAGATGAAAAGAAATAAACTTTTCAATCTTTAATCACTTGTTTCATTTACAAAAATATTGATCCAAACAGTTGAGTATCTAACGACAAAATACATTTGTACTATAGTGAAAGCGTTAAAATAAAACACCAAGAATGAAAGCAAAAAAAAAGAATAATAACACCACCAACATCAA
>NC_042998.1:114408823-114441323 GCF_006345805.1 Octopus sinensis
CTATATTTTCCTCCTTTTATATGCCAGACACCGCACAGCCTGCCACTATCTAATAATAATAATAATAATAATAATAATAATATGCTGCAGCTGATAATACCAAATACTACTAATACTACAATGACACTACAACTACTACTATGATAGCACAGGAATCTGAGGCCTAACAACAACCCTTACCCCCCGCCCCTGCTACAGTTGCTGTTGATGCAACTAATGCTGGTAATACACATGAAAACAATAATATCAGTGATATCAGTGATGATAATAATAAAAATAAGGAAAGGAAGCGGATGGAGCCTCCTCATGGGCTGATTAAGGATACATCTAGTGATGGTGTCACAATAAAAACATTGGTAATTGCGCAACCTGATAATCGCTACCGCATATGAGTGACAATGAGAAAACAAATTATTGTGAATAACGGCGGAAATGAAACTGAAACCAATTATGGTGACAATGTTACTGAGAGATTCTGGTCGGGCTCACGCCTGTCGATATCCAGAAAGGGCCCACCACACACGGTGTAGATGGAGCAACCAAATTAATGCTGTGGTCATGGAGTGTTACTACCTGAGCAGCCCGGTAGATGAAAATGTTGCTCAAATTAGGGGTTACCGACAACGTATGTATGATCATTGGAGAGAAAAGGGATCGTTTCAACTTACCGAACAGAAACTATGTGATCAAGCTAGAGCAATAAGGAAAAATTGTTGGTTCACAGAAGTAGAGCTCGAAGCTATCAAAGACGTGTCATGGAAAATAGCAGTAGAGATAACAATGGAAATACAGTTCTTACTAATAAGAGTAATCTCATAGAACAGGAAAAAAGCAGTGGTAGTTTACTTGATGAGAGACATATAGATTATCTAAAAGAAGAAATAAAACTAATGACGACATGACAGATGAACAAAAGACAATCTAGAGCAGAATAAAGTTTAGACTACAGGAGAACGATAGCGACATTATTTGCAACCTTAAAAAGGTTGATCGATGGAAATTGAACCAAGAAACGAAAAATGTCAATGAAATTCTGAAATACATCAAAACAAACATCACAGAAACAAATAATTTGATCAAGGCAGCAAGTATTGTTGTAGCAGAAAACATGGGTGTTGATGTCAAGAAAAAGAAACATAATAAGAGTGACAAAAGAAAAGATCCATGGTGGAAAAGAAGAATCCAAGCAGGGTTAGACATGGTCTCGGAGGAAGTCTCTGTGTTAGACCGAAAAGAGAAAGGGGAGCTTAAAAGCGAACAAAAATACAGGGCGCTGAAAAGAAAGTATAATATGGAAAGAAAGGGCCTGAAAGAAGTAATGGAGGAACTGAAACAGCGCCTTGTTGCAAAGAAAGCAAAGTGGGTAAGATACGATGAAAGAATGAAGGGTTACCAGCAGAATAGGTTATTCAGAGTAGATCAGAAGTGATTCTATAAAGAAAGAAATGGAGAGTTTACAGATGAAAAATTGATAACAGTTAACATTGAAAGTTAAAGGTTTTGGAGTGACATCTGGAGCAAAGACAAGGAGCACAAGAAGGATGCTGAATGGTTGCAAGAACTGAAACAAACAGTAGCCTGTCCAAAACAGGCAGAACTAAACATTTCAGTTACGGAAGTGAAGAAAATCAGCAAAAATATGAGAAACTGCAAAGCCCCGGGACCAGATGGAGTTCAAGTCTACTGGATCAAAAGATTTTGTGAATGTGATGCATGAATAGCTGCAAAACTCAACACCTTGTGAAATGCCGACCAAGTAACACCAGAGTGGTTGACATTGGGTAGGACGTTGGTGTGCCTGAAGAACATCGAAAAAGGCAATACGGTAGACAATTACATGCCTATATCCTGTTTGCCACTTATGTGGAAGTTATTGACTGGAATACTCGCAGAGTCAATGTACGAGCATCTTGTAAAAAACGGAGTCCTGTCACCTGAGCAGAAGGGTTGCAAGCATAAGTGCAGAGGTATCAAGGATCAACTCTGTACTCAGAGACTGCAAGAGGAGGAAAAGTAACTAGCCATGTCATGGATCGACGACTATCGCAAGGCGTACGATATGATCCCACATTCTTGGATTATGGAGTACATGAACCTATTTGGTATTGCATCGAATGTTGAGCAATTGATTGGAAAAAGTATGGCAAATTGGAGGACGGACCTGACAGCATACGGAAGAAGATTAGGGACCGTAGAAATTAGGAAGCGCATCTTCCAAAGGGACTACCTGCCCCCACTGATCTTTTTACTGTGCTTGATACTACTAACACTTATTCTGAGGAAAGCAAAAGCTGGGTATGTATTCAAAAGCTGCCAACAAAATTTTAACCATCTATTATTCATGGATGACCTGAAAATTTATGGTAAAGATGAATCCCAAGTCAGTTCCCTCGTTGATACGGTGTATACCGTCAGTGCTGATATTACAATGGAGTTCGAAATGAGAAATTGTGGTGTGTTAGTCGTGAAGAGAAGCAAAATCAAATGTACGGACGGGCTAACGATACCATCGGGGGAGGTTATGAAGCAGGTAAAAGAGACGGGCTAAAGCAGTTGGGGATTTTGGAAATGGATAAATTGATAGAGAAAGAAATGACAGAAAAATGTAAAGTGGAGTTCTTACGCAGACTGAGACTGATCCTTAAGTCAAAATTAAACGGACGGAATAAGATCAAAGCTATGAACACCTGAGCGGTTTCACTCCTTAGATACGGTGCAGGGGTAATCGCATGGAGAATAGACGAACTAAACAGTTTAGGCAGTAAGACAAAGAATTTGCTAACAAGATATGGGTCACTCTACCTAAAATGTGACACAGACAGACTGTATGTACCAAGACAAAGAGGGGAAAGAGGACTATTGGATGCAAACACAGCATTAGAGCAGAAGAAAACAACATAGCATGGTATGTAAAAAATACCACAGCACCGCTATTATTAGAAGTAAGATCAGACTGGTGTAGGATGAGAGATTGCAAAGATAAAGCAGTATACAAGAAATTGAAAACGAATGAAACTGAAAATAGGTGGGTAAAGAAAAGAATGCATGGTCAATTTCATAGGGATGTTGAAGATACGACAGACAAAGAAAAAAGATTGCTCTGGATGACTAAAAGTGATTTGAAACGGGAAACGAAGGCTCTAATCTGTGCTCCCCAAGAGCAAGCACTACGAACAAACCACATAAAATACAGAATAGACAACACAGCAGAAAGTGATAAGTGCAGAATCTGTTGACAAAACGGTGAAATCGTATGGCATATTACCAGCCAATGTACGGCACAAGCCCAGAAGGAATATAAGAGACGCCACGACAATATAGACATTGGATACTTTGTAACAAGTATGGACTTAACAGAACAAAAAATTGCTACGACCACAAACCCGAAGGCATCGTCGAAAATTGAAATGCAAAGATTCCATGGGATTTTTGATTCAGTGCGCCCATGAGATAGAGAATAAGAAGCGGGACATATTCTTAACTGAGAAAGAAAACAAACTGTGCTGGATCATAGATATAGCATGCCCAGCTGACAACAATGTATACGATAGGGAAAAGGAAAAGTCGAGAGATATGACAGGCTAGCTCGGGCAATTAAGCAGTTGTGGTCGATGGAAAAGGTAGCAGTAGTACCAATAATTGTCGGAGCCCTGGGAGCAGTGAGCAAAAATCTCGATAAGTACGTGGAACAAATAGGGGCTGCTATATAAGGGTGGAGCACTTGCAGAAAACTGTACTGCTTGTAACCGCTCGAATACTCTGGAAGGTGCTCGAAAAATAAGAGCTGTTACTTTAGTTCACTGGTAGTGAACAGCTGGCACCGTTGTACATCTCCAGCGTTAGGAGCTGTGCTAAGACAATAAAATAATAATAATAATAAAAATGATAATAATAATAATAATAATAATAATAATAATAATAATAATAATAATAATAATAATAATAATGATAACAACAACACAGTCAAAACACCGTAAGTTATGATATTTATATAATACAAAGATATATCTAAAAATATATGACATGTCTCTGCAACTTTTAATTTATTTAATTTATTGCTGTGTCTTAAATGTAGATTTGAACTTAATTGTCCCGTCCTCGAATTTAATTAAGTTCTCGAAAGTAACTTTTACCCCACGAGGTAAATTCTCATTCTCTCTCTCTAATTTATTCCTCGCTCTCTCTTCCTTGCTCTCACTCTTCTCTCTCCTTCTCCTTCTCTCACTCCGCTTCTCCCTCTCTGCAAAGCACAAGTTTCAGCTGCTGTTAAAAAACTTGCTAGATATTTATTTACAACCAAGAGAGTCCCAGTCAAAACACCGTAAGCTATGATCTTAATATAATACAAAGATACATCTAAAAATATATGACATGTCTCTGCAGCTTTTAATTTATTTCTCGACAGATTCTTTACTTGATGGCAGCAAGAAACGCTGCAGTAGGCACCTTCTCTCTGCGGTGATGCGCCCGTCCTACCCACCCCATTACCATCTTCCTTTATGTTCAATATCTACCTCACTTCCGTATTTACAACCACTCTTAAGAAGTCCACCCACTTGCCCTGTCGATCTGCATGGATTATACTGACCTTGCTGTCTTAATTGGCTTCCTCCCCACCTTAGTTGATCCTCTTTTCCTTTTCTTTTTCTGTCTTTCTATTCTCTCTCTCTTTCACTCTCTCTTCTTATTTCCCCCCAATTCTTTTCTGTTAATGCCGGGGTGGTGTTGGGAGTTGAGCGCCCATCGCTTATAAAACGCCCCAGTGGCCAGCGCAAGACGTATCCCTGATAACCAAGCTCGACTCCTTCGCCAAACCAACAGGAGAAGAATGGGAAAAGACGAGTATCTGTGCCTTCAAATAACCAGTGCTCCGTGTAGGCTGTACTCGTTAGCCTTGGATGACAAGTATACTAGGAGAAAGATCAATCTGAGTTCAAAACCAGGGGAGCAAAGTCCCTGCTGCCTTGGCAGACTACCTTGAGAGAGATGGCGTCTCGTTAAAAATACCCGTAGGTCGTAACCTACAAACACACCTCATATGTGAGTGAAAATGCCAAGCAAAATAGATAACGATAACGGTGTGAACGGGACTGGAACCAATGGTCAAAGTGCCGCACCCGGCAGGTGATCCACTGTGCAGTAGGGTAGGTCCGGTAATAATTCAGCCATTGATAGCCATGTTACAAGACATAAGTGGAGTAAACAAGTAAACATGATGGTTATAGTGTTACTACCGGAGTACCCTAATTGATGCGAATGACGTACCTGTCAGAGGGTACAGAAAACGAATGCACAGTAAATGGAAAGCAATGGATATGTTTGAAATTACTGAACAGAGATTATGTGACTAAGCAAGAGCAATACGAAAAAATGGATAGTTAACAGAATTGGAGCCAGAAGCTATTAAAAGAAGGATATCGGGTGATGCTGGACATGCGAGAAACGAAAGTGCTATAGTGGGAGAGGTGGACAATTGTTCACCAGCATATACTACCGTGAATTGAGAAAGACTTGAGATATGTGACCACTCAAAGAATAAAGAACGATTAATAATAGATAGGATTTTTGATCTATTAAATATAGAAGTGACAGAATTTATGTGCGACTTCGAGAGGGCTAACCAGTAGAAACTAAATCAAGAGACTAGTAAACTCAATAACGTATTGAGACACATTGAAACAAAGAATATCACATAAACAAATATTCTTATCAAGGCTGCCACTAGGATTGTGGCAGATAGGATGATATTGAGTACTACAGAGAACAGAACAGCGACGGATAGAATAGGAAATAAACAAGCTTGGTGGAAAAGGAGAATTTCTGAAGATATAAACTCATTGAACAGTATAGTGTCAATACTTGCCAGGAAAAGAAATGGAGAACTTAAGAATGCATAGAAATTCGAAAGAGTTAGGAAAAGGTATGGTGTTGATACAAAAGGCCTGAATGTTGTAATTGAAGAATTCAAACTGTGCCTACTTACAAAAAACAAAAAGCAAAGATAACTAGGTTTGAACAACGGATTAAGCAATACCGGCAAAAAATATGTTTAGAACCGACTAAAAAAGATTTTATTAAGAAATTAAAGATGATAAAAACGTGAAAGATTAGTCGCTGATGCTGATGGAAGTCGACTTTTCTGGGATAAGAAATGGAGTAAGCGAGAACTCATAATACTACAGCTGAATGGCTCTTCAGTTTGAAGCAACCAGCAACCTTGGTACTCAGGAAAATGAACATGGGTACGAACTAAAGGGAAAATCCCAAACAATCAACCACCTCCTCTTCATGGATGATTTGAAACTCTTTGGCAAGGATGAGACACAAGTGAGTTCCTTCGTGAACAAAATGCACTGTTTTAGTGCTAATATTAGAATGGAATTTGGACTCAAGAAGACCGCAAATATCTACCCCAAAACAGACAAAGTACTGTCCGTAGCAGGGGTAGAATTACCGAACAGAGACTTGATTAAGCAAATTGAAATGGAAGGCTACAAATACCTTGGTGTACTAGAGTCAGTAATGGAAAAAGAAATGAAAGAGCAACTGAGGATGAAGTATTTCCGAAGGCTGAGATTGGTGTTGCGCTCGAAATTGACTTGATGGAATAAAATCCAAGCAGTTAATATATGGGCGATAGCATCACTTCGGTATGGAGCGGGAATTATAAAAGGTTAAAAGAGAGGAATTAATGTACACCAAGACCAGAAAAATGTTGACAGCACACAGAGCCTTCGATCCTATGAGTGACATCGATAGGCTGTACATATTCAGAAAAAAAAAGGGTGGGAGATGTTTGATCAGTTGCCAGGAATATATCGAAGAAGAAGAAAACAGCCTAGGTGGTATATAAAAAATGCCGTTGAAAAAATGCTTGTTGAAGCATACGAAGAAGGTCGGCGTCATCAAAATTGAAAATTGTGTAACGGAAGAAAAATTTAAACAAGAAATGAACACAAAAAATAAAAAAAATGTGAAAAAAATGTACGAGCATTTGCAAAAGATCTGAACGCCAATACAGATACAGAGGACCGGTGGCTATCCTCAGGAGTGGCCTGAGGATAGAGACAGAGGGTACTCATATACGCAGCTCAGGAGCAACTGCTAGGGACTAACTATATGATGTGCAGAATAGACAACACAACCGATTGCGACAAACGCAGAGTGTGTGGTGAGAAGGGTGAAGCGATATGGTACATCGTTAGCCAATGTCTGAAATTGGCACAACGCGAATACAAAAGGCACCATGACAATATGGCAAGAAGGATGCGTTGGGTGTTCTGTGGAAATCACGGCCTACAAAGAGCAAAGACGTAATATGAGCAAACCCCAGAAATTAAAAACCAGAAAGAAAGAACGGAGATTATCAGACTGGCAGGAGAAGGCGTTGCATGTTAGATTCCCAAAGATAATTTCAGCAAAGAATAGTAGTGAGACATGGTTACGATTGCAGAAAAAAAGCTGAAGAGGGAGACAAAAAGTTTGTTAGTAGCTGCACAAGATCAAGCGTTAAGGACTAATTGGATAAACGCCAAGATAGACAAAAACCAATTAGATTCTCAATGTACATTATGCAAATCAAAAGAGGAACGATTTACGCGTATAGTAAGTGAATGTAGCATGCTGGCACAGAAAGAATACAAAAAAGACATGACAATCTAGGGAGAGCAATCCACTGGGAGCTATGTAGAAAGCTAAGATTTGAACATAC
Organism: Octopus sinensis; assembly: GCF_006345805.1. Classification (NCBI taxonomy): domain Eukaryota; kingdom Metazoa; phylum Mollusca; class Cephalopoda; order Octopoda; family Octopodidae; genus Octopus; species Octopus sinensis. The sequence continues at coordinate 114,416,535 of NC_042998.1, forward strand.
TGATAAATGGTATGAACATGAACCTAGTAAAGTCCTAGAATAATATAAGCTAGAAGGCCTGATTAGTAGTAGATAAAGAGAAAAGAAAGTGCCAGATAAGAAACTTTACATTCCCAAATGATGAAAAAATTAATATGGGAAATATAGAAAAAATATCAAAGTACAAGTATCTAGCCATTGAATTACAGAATCTATGGAAAGTACGGGTAAAATGTATCCTTGTAGTTATAGAGGCATTGGGAACTCTCTATAAAGATCTGAACACATGGGTAGTGGAAACAGGCATAAAACCCAATTTAGTTCAGCTGCAGAAAGCAATGTTATGGGAGCCAGATAGGATATTTACAAATGTTCTTGGCATCTAAGGTTACTTGTGGTAGCCCAATAGGAGGGTTCTTGGCATCTAAAACTTGTTGTAGCCCGATGTTGAGATACTTTTCTTTTCCAACAATGTAATCTGTTGAGTGTATATGAACAATAGTAGTAGTAGTAGTAGTAGTAGTAGTAATAATAATAATAATAATAATAATAATAATAATAATAATGATAATAATATTAATAATAATGATCCATGATATTGGATACGGTGTGGCGTCTTAAATAATAATAATCTGTTGAGTGTATATGAACAATAATAGTAGTAGTAGTAGTAGTAATAATAATAATATAATAATAATAATGATATCAATAATAATAATAATAATGATAATAATAATAATAATAATGATAATAATATTAATAATAATGATCCATGATATTGGATACTGTGTGGCGTCTTAAATAATAATAATCTGTTGAGTGTATATGAACAATAATAGTAGTAGTAGTAGTAGTAGTAGTAGTAGTAGTAGTAGTAGTAATAATAATAATAATAATAATAATAATAATAAATAATAATAATAATAATAATAATAATAATAATGATAATAATATTAATAATAATGATCCATGATATTGGATACTGTGTGGCGTCTTAAATAATAATAATCTGTTGAGTGTATATGAACAATAATAGTAGTAGTAGTAGTTGTAATAATAATGATAATAATAATAATAATGATATCAATAATAATAATAATAATGATAATAATAATAATAATAATGATAATAATATTAATAATAATGATCCATGATATTGGATACTGTGTGGCGTCTTAAATAATAATAATCTGTTGAGTGTATATGAACAATAATAGTAGTAGTAGTAGTAGTAGTAGTAGTAGTAGTAGTAGTAGTAGTAGTAGTAATAATAATAATAATAATAATAATAATAATGATATTAATAATAATAATAATAATAATAATGATAATGTTATATTTCGGAATGGTCATATTGCCAGTTTAGCCATTCCGAAATATAACAATATCTGTTTCAACACACGACTTCACATAAAAAATCTTGCACAACAAATATTTAAACGTAATAATGATAATAATATTAATAATAATGATCCATGATATTGGATAGTGTGTGGCGTCTTAAATAATAATAATCTGTTGAGTGTATATGAATAATAATAGTAGTAGTAGTAGTAGTAATAGTAGTAGTAGTAGTAATACTAATGATAATAATAATAATAATAATAATAATAATAATAATGATAATAATAATAATAATAATAATGATAATAATAATAATAATAATAATAATAATAATAATAATAATAATAATAATAATAATAATAATAATCCCCCGAATGCTGTACATGCCCTGATGCAGTACGGTGCTCTGATGCAGTACGGTGCCCTGATGCAGTAACAAGCACTGGCCTTCATAGATTCTGATCTTAACTGATGGGAACTCTTATCATGTACATTGTTTTGTCTTGGTATAAAAGATAGGCAATAGCAAATATTCTGCTCAATACCACAGATTTGCCTGTTAGTTGCTTGACCAAAACCAGTTGAGCTTGCCCCTTGGAGGGTAACGATATCTGCATCTCTAATCACGAGCAAAAGTGGTGGGGGAGCATCATACCCATATGTTGAGAGGAATTCTTTCGTTAAACATTCTTAAATAACCCTTATTTTGAGCGGGATGGGCTACTCAGCCAGGAGAAAATTCTCACTGAGGCCCCACCTGCAAGATCATATGCCGTTTACCTCGGTATGAGATCATATATCGCGCACATATGGTTGTGAGTCATGTGCCTGGTGTACCCTTATCGGACTTGTAGTCATGATGAGTGTACTGGGATTTGTATATTTTTCCTCAGTGTCACTTTGATGGTTTGCACTGTCCTCGCCCTCAATATTACTACTGTTGCAGCTGCTGCTGTTACTACTACTACTACTACTACTACTACTACTACTACTACTGATGATGATGATCATGATGATGCTTGTGCTAATGAAAATAATATTAGTAAGAAAAATAGTAATAAAATCTAGCAAAGGCTATACATAATAAATCTGAAACATCTACTTCCAATGGAGAAAAATATCTCAATAACATCGACTAACCATTTATGTTACGATAAAACTCGTCTAAAATGTCGACTGGATATCCAATACATAAGATAGAACACGGCGTATAAAATGTTCAGTAGCAATGAGTGGACGAACTTGCTATAATATCGATGTTTGCGCAACTGACTTTAAGTTAAGTATATATAATCAAGTCTCTTCATTTAAATTTAAAAAAAAAGAAGACTTCACTTCTTTATCTAAATTTAGAAAAAAAAAACTTCTCTACTGTAAGTAAATTCGTGTCAGTCTAAAGGAGAGGAATGTTAGGTATGATATTAAGTAGTCTATATGTAGTGTACTACAGTATAATGGCGTGAAATTAAAATGTGGTATGCTTCGAGGAAACACTGCATTACATACATTTAAATGCGACATATTAGATGAAAGAAAGGAATTAATGGTAAGATGTTCACACTTATTTAGAAGGACGTTTAAATCTTTCCATACTGAATGGACAACTGATTAGTGCTCCTTAATATAATAGGCTGAGCCTGCTATTCAGCATAAAAGAGATATTATTTGGTTCATCAAAATCTTTTACTCAGCTTTCAAAATATTATTGCTATTGTACTTTCAGCCAGAAGAAGAAAAATAAGAAAAATAACTACTACTACTACTACTACTACTACTACTACTACTACTACTACTACTACTACTCTTCTTCTTATTATTATTCTTATTATTATTACTATTATTATCCTCATCAAATCTTGAAAATTTTCCATTAGTGTATTTTAAAAATATTTATCATTATTATTTTTACATTGCTTTTTAATTTATTTATTTTGCTTTTAATTTTACCTAATCGTAATTTATTTCTAATTTACTTTAATTTATTTTTTACCGCAGCTTATCTTAACCATATCAAAATTATTTTAAATATTTATTCCTTTAAGAAAAACATTTTAAATATATATTCCTTGAAGAAAAACAATTTCTTCTAAATAGATTAATTTTCTTTGTAATTCTCACTAACTAACCTGATTTTCAAGTCTATATTCAAAATTAATACTGATCATATAACATTCCATTAGAATTAAATATCATTTCTAATGAATAGCTTTACGCAGGCATCTTTTTTGAAGGGGTCACTATCAGTTTAAAAGCGGTAGAAATTTTGCCATACCATAACTTAACCTGCTGGTACATACGCCTTGTACTAGCCACATGTTTGGTACTATATAACTTCCTTAAATTATTCTGTATACCAACGAATGTGGTGAAACTTTGATAAGGATAAATTGGTGTTAAATTTCTCGATATCTGCAAACTCTTAATCAATTAAATATTGATCAATCAATATGCATGATTATTATATCGCACAATTGTATAATACGAGGGTATCAGAAAAAGTATAATTCTTTCGCATTTTCTACAATTTATATCGAATCTGTTTGGTGTATTAACTTCGGGTTTACAAAGTGGACAGGTAGCGTAATGTAAATTTAATGCGTACATGGACTACAATGCCCTTCACTAGTCAATTTAGTATACTAAGTTTCATCAATACAGAGTGCTTACAAAGTATTTGCCCGGATTATTTCATCCTTCTTTTTTATTTCTATACATATACATACAAACATATATAAATATATACATATATGCATTCATTCATACAAACGTATATACATACATACACGGTGGTTGTCTACTCCTTATTCGGAATTTGACCACCCCTTGTACTTACATCTTAAATCTATCATGGTGTCTGATGTGGCTTTTTAAACCAGACGAGGTTTTGAAAAGATACCCATATAAATTGTATATCTGCTTTGGACCACCAAGAGCTGCAGTTAAGTTCTGATGTTTGCGGATCTTAAGATGTCTTTTCATGTCTTCGTTAGATTTGCAGACCTTACAGCATATACGGCATTGGACGATGTGCACAGATATACAGGCAGAGTGATTAGTGGAGGTTCGTTTTTCAAAGGTCCGCAAATGAGATTTAAGCCCAGCAAAAGAAAGGCATGGTCTGTCACAAACTGGGCACACAAAATGATTTTGGGGATTAATTTTCTCCTTGATGGTAGCATTTTTCTTAAGTTTATTTTGAGTTTCGTATTGGTCATCCTGGTTTCTTCAAAAGCTTTCACTCCACTCCACACGTTTGTTTGCCATCAAGGTCGATCTGAAGCAAGAGTTTCTATGGCCTTTGGATCTATTGCAAGTTCGTTATAAAACAACTGTTTTGGTGTGCGTTCATCTGACATTCGAACAATGTAGCCAGACCATCACATTTTTCAAGATCATTAATTTAAGTGATCTGATGCCTGCAGATCCAACGACATGTGTCTTGAGGTAAACATACATACATACATACATACATACATATATACATACATAACAGAACACATATGCAGACGTGCAAGAAATATATATTTATGTTCACACGTACACACGCGCATTCACACACATATACGAGGGGATACCCATAAGAAACAGGAATGTTGTAATATTTTATTCATTTAATTTTACATCTTTACACTTTTATCGCCTTCAAAATATTCTCCACTTGAAGCAATACATCGGTCCAGATGCGTTTTCCACTTTTCGAAGCAGTGGTGGAACTCTTGCGAAGTGATGCCTTTTAACGCTTCCGTCGTCTTTTCCTTCACCTCTTCCACATCTGCAGATTACGTAGCTCCAGGTCATCACCACTGATGACCTTCGAAAATATATCGGGATCAACTTCCAGCTGTTCTTTCAGTTCACGGCATGTATTCCGTCGCGAACGCTTTTGATCTTCCGTGAGCAAACGAAGTTGGTTTTCAAGTGAAAAGTGACCATTTCTAAAGCATGGAAACCTCTCATAAACTTGTGCTGTGCTCATGGCAGCGTCCTAGTAAATCACTAGTAAATCCTAGTAAATGACAACTGTTTCGGACGCCGTTTTTATTCAACAGAAAATACAATTTCATTGAAGCACGCCGTTCCTTCGTTTCAGCCACTGAAAAATTTGACGAACAGGAGAGAAGGGTTGCAAAATAAAGACGCACCACTTGGCAGTAGGATCACAGGAGACGACACCGGTCGGCAGACTGACTCCTGAAGATTGCATCAAGCAGATTCCAGCGACGGAAGTCTGAACTACAACGGCTTTGTCCCATACAACGTTTCCGGTTATTTTTCGGTAACCATTCGTATATATATATATATATATATATATATATATATACTCACACACGTACATATATGAATGTATGTACTTATGTATGCATGCATATATATACGTATATATATATTATAATATATATATATATATATATATATATATATATATATATATATATATATATATATATTATATATATATATATATATATATATATATACGTATATATATATATGTATATATATATATATATATATATACGTATATATATATTATATATTATATATAATATATATATATATATATATATATATATATACATACATATATATATATATATATACACACATACAAAATGGGACAAGAACGCAAAACATTCAAATAGACGATAGAAAAAACACGGCCGGGTCATTCGAAGCCTCTAATCTTCAGTCAAGAACCGGATCATCCTCGCAATTTCGGCTGATTAATCTTGAGATTGCTCCGATCTGGCCAGCCTCAAGGAAAAACTAAGCCACGAGCATTAGATTTCTTGGAAAAAGGATCGAATGTATACGAAACAAGGACAGAAAAACGAACGATGTTACACACGAATATAAATACAGAAAACAAAAAAATAATACGAATATAAATACAAAAAAACAATAATAATAATAATAACAAGACATAACAACCGGCGTCTTTCGACTCAGACGAATTGCACTCATATATATACATGCATATATATGAATACATATATTTACACACACACACACACACATATATATATATATATATATATATATGTTCATATAAATATATAAATGTATATATATATCAGTGCGCATATATATGGCTCAGTGCTTAGAGCGTCGAGCTTACGATCTTGAATTTGTGAGCTCGAATCCCGGACTGAGCTGCTTGTGTTATTCTTGACCAAGACACTTTATTTCACGTTGCACCAGTTTACTCAACTGTAGAAATGAGTTGCGACGTCACAGGTGCCAAGCTGTATCGGCCTTTGCCTTTCCCTTGGATAACACTGGTGGCGTGGAGAGGGGAGGCCGGTATCCATGGGCGACTGCTGGTCTTCCATAAACAACCTTGCTAGGACTTGTGCCTGGGAGGGTAACTTTCTAGGTGCAATCCCATGGCCAGTGTCGTGACCGAGGGGGTCTCAGGTATATATGTATATATATATTATTTCAAAACAGCAGAAATTCAATATATATATATATATATATATATATATATATATGTGTGTGTGTGTATATTGGCAGGGCAATATATGTGTATATTGACAGGGACGCCAAATTTGGTTCTGGTGTTCGCTGAATTTTTCCTCTAGAGAACTTTATTTGTAGTTTGATCGTTGATGATCTATTTCTAGCATACGGCCGACTACCTAGCAGTCTTGCCCTGCCAATATACACATATATTAGAATTTTCTCTGATTTCTCAGATTTGTTTGTATGCTAGACTACTGGTTTTAAATTGATATTAAAATTAATATTAATTTATCTCCGTCATTATTTAAATATTGAAATAAATACGTTCTCTAGTAGCAAGCACTAACCGCAGTGAATTATTTACTGCAGTTCTTCGCTTCATGAATTTTTTAGCGCACCGGAACTAAGACATTTGAAATTTTATCCCTAATGTAATCAGTAAAACTAAGTACGTGTCTCTCTCGGCACAGAAAGCTGGGGTTAGTTTTCAAATTGCATTTACACTGAACGATTGTACTGATGAGGCCACGGACATTTGAATTATGTAAGTAATTCTTATGTTAAAGGCCGAAACCGAGGTATGCAATTGATTGTGTTTTTTATATAAATTTTCATCTGTCCTGCCCGCAAAATTTGGTTCTGGTGTTCGCTGAATTTTTCCTCTAGGGAACTTTATTTGTAGTTTGATCGTTGATGATCTATTTCTAGCATACGGCCGACTACCTAGCAGTCTTGCCCTGCCAATATACACATATATTAAGAATTTTCTCTGATTTCTCAGATTTTTTGTATGCTAGACTTCTGGTTTCAAATTGGTATTAAAATTAATATTAATTTATCTCCCTCATTATTTATATATATATATATATATATATATATATATATATATATATATATATATATATGCTGTAGAAATGAGTTGCGACGTCACTGGTGCCAAGCTGTATCGACCTTTGTCTTTCCCTTGGATAACACTGGTGGCGTGGAGAGGGGAGGCTGGTATGCATGGGCGACTGCTGGTCTTCCATAAACAACCTTGCCCGGACTTGTGTCTAGGAGGGTAACTTTCTAGGTGCAATCCCATGGTCATTCATGACCGAAGGGGGTCTTTACCCTTTATATATATGTATATACCAACACACATAGCAGCCACATACACAAACTCGTGCATAGCAAATATACAAATCTTAAGCGCTAGTAATACAAATCTTATTCTTTGGTGTCTATTGTAAAAACTGAGTATGAAACCATATGTTCTTATGGAGACATATGTGAGACACACACACACACAAATATGTATATATATACATATGGAGACAAATGTGATATATATATACACACACGCACACATATCTGTGTTTGTGCGCGCTCGTGAATGCACGCGTGTATACAGGGTTATATCGATATTAATATGTGCGGTTATGCATTACATTCCAATTTTATTCTTTGATATTTTGTTACCTTTTTTATAATATTATTTTCATCTCACTCTTTATCCCTCTCGTTCTCTCTGTGAAAGAGATTAAGCGGTGATATGGTGAATAAAAGTGATACAATTTTCTCAGTTTTTTTCTTTTTACTCACCTATATATTCTTGGCAAATACTTTCTATTTTGTTTTATTTCCACTTCTCTTACGTTTGAGCTTTTCCTTATTTTGTGTTTTGTTATGGAGCAAATTTTGTCTGTGGTATCGTAATTTGTTTTGCACGTTTTTTGCTAGTTTTTGTGTGTTTTTTTCTTCTTGTTACTTCCGGCTGTGGCTGAGTAGCTGAGATGCATGGATCAATAACACTAACATGATCATTGTGGGACACTCCTGATTCTTCCGTATATCAAATTACCCATGTCGACCAGCAACACCCAATAAAGTGGTGACGTTCTCAGATTGCAAATGATGAGATGATTAATAAAACTTAGAAAACAAAAAGATTAAGAAGATAGAGAAAAATACAAATCAAGGAAAATATGTTAACAATCAGAAAAATTGCATGAAAAATAGAAAGACAAAGAGAACCAAAAAAGAAAAAAGGAGCGAGAAGAAAAGAAATGTGTTTATCTTTTCGCCTCTTGAATATGGAAATACATACTATTGAGATAGTGGTATGATAATGATGGAAATATTTGAGCTAGTGAGAGAGCTATTATATGATCGTTCGACCTGTCTGAAATACTGGTTTAATCACTCTCAAATCACACCCTATCGCCTTTAAAAATAGGGAAATAAATGTTTGCGATTTCGTTTTAGATGATCTATGGCGGAAATGACGACGGTGGTCGATTGGCAGAATGGTTAGTGCGTCAGATAAATGTCAACGATAGTTTAATTTCAAGCCAAGGAGATCGTCTGCTAAATACAGCAGTGAAATTTCCTTCAAAGCAAATACTGCAAACTTAACGTACTAGAAACAACAGCGACATCTCTTTCGCATCAAATATCCTTGGTACAGTTGTGCTGTAGTGGTGGCAGAGCATTACTAGTGCGTGTCAAACTATTCAGTACCGGAAGTGCCGACAGCCGAAAGTGTGCGAGATGCGTGCAAGGGCCTGACGTCTTCCTCTACGCCATCTTTCACTGTATTTGCATTAGCAGTTTGTGAGCCTGCATTGAATAACTACTTTCATGTTTAGGACAAATCTGGCTGGACACTGAGTCTATAATGAAGATGATGCGCCACTTTGCTTTGGCAGGAAAAATCGGCAAATCTTTCGCTGCTTATTGGTTATGGCGAAAGACTTTGTATGGCAGACTCACCTGAAAGGTTTGATGCGAGGAATCTCTTCAGAAACCATTAGAAGAGGAAGGTGAGGTTAACGAATGCAATCTGCCATCGAGGGTATTTTTCGAAAAGAGAATTCGAATGGGAAAAATGTTGACTAAACGGGCCTATTCTGATCATACATTTCTAAGTAAGAGAAAAGAAATTGGGAGAGTGCACTTTAGATGACTGCTGGATTTCCTAAAATTACACTAGTTAGATTGATCACGGTTGAGGAATATTTGGAAGACAACGTCTATATCGTTCGTTATGTATTCATTAATGTTGGTTTCTTTTGATCGCTGTAAACACCACCTTTTACATCATACCGCATTTGCAGTAATTCATCCTTTGATATTACTCACAATGTTTCGGACGCCTGTGGTCAATAAAAGTAACCATCATAATCATTGTTATTATTGTTGTTGTTAGCTGGTAGAATCAAAGAGCCTGGCATGAGTGGAGCCCTAATCAATTTGGAGGCTGTTCTTACGGAGACTGGCTTCGGTCCCGTTTTCAGAGGCTGAAACGCTGCAATGTACAGCGACATCTGTTCGGTGGTCAAAGTAAATGGCCACCTGTCGGAATCGTTTAGCATCGCCCGTTCAGTCCGTCAAAGATACCCACTTTCACCTCTTCTCTACATACTGGCACTCAAGCCATTACTGCAGAAGCTGGGTGTTTCGAGGGGCATCTCGTGTTAGCTAGGATGCAGAAGAGATGTGTCGGCGTATGCGGACGATGTCACCAAGATAGTGTCGGATGTCTCTGAAATAGAAATGGTCGGCATTACCTTAAGGTAATACGAAGCGGTGACAGGTGCAATGATTAACCTGGAGATATCAGTGACCCTGCAGCTGGGCACCTGGAGAGGCAGGTTCGACAGGGTTGTGGGGCGCTGGACGGAAGGACCGGTTAAGTTGCTGGGGACCTGGTTTGGTCCGAACCTCCAAGTGGACAAGGACTGGGGAGAGGTGACAGACAGGATGTCCAGTCTCACCTAGAAGTGAGCTGAAAGGTCGGTGGAGGTGGCGAATGCATACATCGCATCCACCATATACTACCGCCCGACTGTCTTCACTTACCCCACGTCGTGGCTAAACAGGCTGGTGCACTTGCTCTTCAGCTTCTTATGGAAGGGAAGGGTGCCGCTTGTCAAATGATCCATTTGTTGTCAGCACCCGTTGCGTGGAGGACTGGACATGCCGTGGGTGATGATGCGCCGACATGCGCTTAGGCTGCGACATCTCCAGCGATACCTTGGCGGTGAGCAAGTGTGGTCGCCGTTTGTTAGACATCAGCAGCAGCAACAACAACGGAGCTCGTCTCCTTAATGGAGCTAAAGTCTTGGATCAGGCGTAGATCGAGAAAAGGCGCTGGGCACCTAGAGTGTCTCCAAGGGCTCACAGCCCTCGTCCGGTTGGACAATACGGTCGGTGGAAGTTCTGTAGGGGATTAGTGGAGGGCAACAGCGACAACGATCTCAGAGAGTCTCTGGGCGTTGAATGAGATCAACTGGCTGGTTTCTTCCGGAGTACTTTCGGGTCGGGACCTATGGATAATTTCCAGAAATCTCTGGCCTGGCAGTGCTACCGGTTGGCACTGCCGGTTCGTGATAAACTCTATAGGCACGGATATGCAGACAGACGGTCCTGTCCGAGGTGCATGCGGAGCAAGGAAACCGTTCTGCATGCATTAGTACAGTATCCACTCATTGCGGACTTGTGGAGCTTCGTCGAACAGTTATTGCCATGTGTAGGACGGATCTGGCTATCATCCGAGTCCATCGTAAAGATTGCCCTGACTCCTTCCTTTGGACGGGATCTCCCACCTATTGGAGAACTATATATTGTTAGGTAATTTTCCTTGTTAATTGTTGTCTTTTGCTGTTTACACATATAACCTCCCCTGTTGGAGAATTATATATTGTTGGGTAATTCTCCTTGTTAAATGTGTTTTGCTGTTTACATGTATAACCTCACTGTCCCACGTCTGTGTATTGTCCATTATGTTTTGTGTTCGGTTGTTTTAATCATTAAAGAAATTATTATTATTATTATTATTATTATTATTATTATTATTATTATTATTATTATTATTATTATTATTATTATTCAGTAGTTTTACTTTTATAACGTGCTGTCATTTCATTACCGAGCGCAGCTCTGTATGCCTTCGGTATGTGCTGTGGTTTGCTTTGATGCTCATACGGTTACTGAATTGAAAGTGTTTTGCGTAGGATGTGTGCAGTGCACAGTAGTGAAATTTTCTGTATGTTATATATACTTGTGAGTCCTGACGTTTTTATTATGTATTTGTTTGAATATCTTTTTATCATACCTAATGCGCCCACTATGATATAAATTGTTTGTTTTTAGATTCCACATTCGAGTTATCTCTATTTCCAGGTCTTTGAATTTTGTTTCTCCGTTTCTTTTAGAGAAACATTGCCATCTGCTGGTATTGGTACATCAATTAGAAAGCATTTTTTCTTCATGATCTCTGACAAATATATCTGGCTTATTGACTTCAATTTCTCTATCTGTGTGTATTGGCATTTCCCATAGTATGGTTGCTTTGTCGTTTTCTGTGACCTTTTCTGGTGTGTGCTTATATCATCTTTTTTTCTGTTGTTATTCCATAATGTTGGTATAGCTTCCAGTGTATGTAGGTCCTATCTCTGTCGTGTCTGTGAATATACCCCTTCTTAGCCAAGACTGGGCAACCAGAGATAATATGATTTATTATTTCTTGTCCATCTTCATATATTCTGCAGTAACTTGTTATGTTTCTTTTCATTATATGTTTTTGGTAATTTCTTGTGGGGAGGCTTTAGTCTTGCGCTGCAATTAAAAATCCTCCAGTCTTTGCTTTGAGTCCTGATCTTCTCAACCATTGCTGTGATTTTTCCCTGTCTATTTCTTTTGCGTTTAGTTTAGCCCAGTATTTGCCATGTAAGGGCTTTTCTTTCCATCGTTTTATCAAGGTCCGTTGCTGTTCTAGTTTTAGTTTTGATTTTATTTGTTTCATAACTTCTTCTTGTTCTTATTCTTGCTCTTGTTCTTCTTGTTCTTGTTCTTGTTCTTGTTCAAGTTCTTGTTGTTGTTGTTGTTGTTGTTGTTGTTGTTGTTCTTCTTCTTCTTCTTCTTCTTCTTCTTCTTCTTCTTCTTCTTCTTCTTCTTCTTCTTCTTCTTCTTGTTTTCAAGATTGCTTTGGAACATTTTTCTAAGCCAAATTTCATATTTATTTTTTTGGTAAATCCATGTACTGTCTGTAGTAGTGTTTCCAGCTGTTTATCATTTGTAGCGTATAGTTTTAGGTCATCCATATATAAGAGGTTGCTTATTGTTTTACCGTAACATTTGTATCCGCATCCAGTTCTGTTTGGCATGTCAGATAAATGTGTCGGTGCCAAGCAGAAAAGGAGTGAAGAGAGCGTGTCTCCTTGGATATTTCTCTTCTAATGGGGATGGCTTTAGTTTTCACGTGTCCCTCTTTTGTTTGGAGCTGTAGCCCTGTCTGCCATTTATTCATAGAGTGTCCTATGTATTTTTTAATTGTTGGTGCTACCTTGCTAATGGCTAATGTTTCGAGGATCCACGTGTGGGGAATGCTATCAAACACCTTTCGGTAGTCGATCCAGGCCATACTGAGACCTTTCTTCCTTCTGCAGCTGTCTTCAGTTATGGCTTTATTGATCATTAGTTGATCTTTACAGCCATATGAGCTTTTGCAGCATCCTTTCTGCTCTTCTGGGAACATGTTGTTTTCCTCCAGGTGCTTGTTCAATCTTTGCGATTAGTAAAGGCTTTGTACATTGTAGTTTTGTGGTTTAGTTGTTTCATTGGATTTGGGAATTAAGACGGTTTTCCCTTTCGTGGGCCATTCAGGCATTGTCTCTGGCTCTGCCAGTATGTCGTTAAAGTTTTCAGCCAGCTTTTTGTGCATTCCTGTCAGATATTTCAATCAGTTGCTTAGTCTTTGCAGTGCCTGAGTGACCTCTTCAGTTGCTTTGGGGTTCCAGATTTGCTCAGGTGCTAAGTTTGCTGTTTTAATAGTCCTTTTCTGTAGTTGTTCATTCGCCGACCATATTTCTTTCCAGAATTCTTTCACTTCTTCTGCCGTTGGTGCTGTAGTGATGTCTACCAGTCGATCCTTTGTGCTTTTGCAAGGATATTTTGCTTTAGCTTTTCTTTTATCTCAGGTAAATGTTTTTCTGCGATGTATTTGCACAACATTTTTGTTTTCTTTTTGTTGCTTAGTAGCGTTGATTGTCTACTAATTTCACGAAAAATCGAAAGATCATTTTCATTTTTTGTATGTTTTTTTTTGGCTGTTATCCGCAGTGTTTATTTGGGTGGTGGTACTCCTGTTTGGATGGGTTTGAGGGAGTATCCAGCTTCTTTTGTTGTGGTAGTGGCTGCTGCATATACTATGTCATTTAGCTCAGTGACATTGCTATTTGTTTCAGTGGCTATTAGTTCCGTGACGGCCAGGTTTATGCTATTTATTATTGATGTTGTTTTGTTGTCTATTTTGATTTTTGGGGGGTATGGTCGGTGGTCCATTCTGAAATCTGTGGTTTTCAGTTCTTTGATTATTCTAGTTTTTATAGTATCATAATCATTAGTTTCCCTTCGTTGTTTCCAGGTTTTAGATTTGTTTAGCTTTCTTTCTCATTCATATGTTTGTTTGTGGTGTTTTGGATTGGTGCTTTTTGTACATTATTATGCATCCCTACGGTCTGGGTTTGTTGCTTTTTGTTTACTTCGTTTTTGTTGGAAATGTTACGTTTGTCTTCGTGTTTTACTATCTCAGTGTTTATAATATTTGGTATTGTGGCTTCTATCTACATTTTCCTGATGTATTTTTTCTTTTAAATATTCTATTTTTATTTCCGATATTTTTTGCGTTGAGAATATATCTTCGTATGTTAGCTAGTTTATTAGGGTTCATTGTTGTATCCAAGTCTTTATTTAGGTTATTTTTCTTCCATATTTTATATGTATATGCTGTTTTGTTTTCAATTTTTGGGTAGAGCACTGCTGTAAGGTAAGCGTGTAGGATTGAAATATATCCCTCACGTGTCCATTTATGCCTTTTTGGTTTTATTTGCGGAACACGAGGAACAACGTCCGGCCCTTTATTTTGACGGTCGTCATTTTCGTAGGTTACCGGTCCGTTCATTTCTGTTGTCACATTGTTTTGCACGTGTAGTTATTATTATTATTATTATTATTATTATTATTATTATTATTATTATTATTATTATTATTATTATTATCATTATTATTATTATCATTATTATTATTATTATTATTATTATTATTATTATTTATTATTATTATTATTATTATTATTATTATTATTATTATTATTATTATTATTATTATTATTATTATTATTATTATTATTATTATTATTGAGTGAGAGAGCAGTTCATGCCATCAAAGTGACACTGGGGTAAAATATACGAAGCCCAATATACCCATCATGACTACCCGTCTGATAAGGGTACACCAGGCACATGCATCACAACCATATGTGCGCGACATGGTGATAAGATAAACAGCACATGACTTTGCAGGTGGGGCCCAGTTAGAATTTTCTTCAGGTTGAGTAGCCCATCCCTCTCAAACGGTCCCTGAATAAGGGTTGTTTAAGGATGTTGAAAGAACCACCCATGTTTCCAGAGGTGAATTATTCAACCCCCAAAGAATCCCTCTCAACACATGGCTATGATTCTCCCCCATTACTTCTGCTCGTGATCAGAGATGCACATATCGTCAGCCACTAAGGGACTTGCTCAACTGGTTAAGGTCAAACAACTGACAAGCAAATCTGTGGTATTGAGCAGAATATTTGCTGTAGCCCATCTTTTATACCAAGACAAAACAATGTACATGATAACACTTCCAATCAGTTAAGATCAGAAGCCATGAGAGCCTTTGCCTGGTACTGCATCAGGGCATTTATTATTATTATTATTATTATTATTTGTTATTATTATTCATATACACACAACAAAGTAGACTGTTGGAAAAGAAAAATTACTGACATCGGGCCACAACAAGTAACCTTAGATGCCAGGAACCTTCCTGTGTATCTTAGCTGTCACTAATAAAACTATTTTCTCGAACTGTACTAAACTGCGTTTTATATCTATTTCCCCTATCCATCTGTTCAAATCTCTAGAGGCAGTTCCCAATGCACCTATAACTACTGTGATACATTTTACCCGTACTTTCCATAGTCTATGTAATTCAATGGCAAGGTCCTGGTATTTTGCTATTTTTTCTATACCTCTCATATTGATTTATTCATCATATGGGGCCGTAAAGCAATGATCTGGCACTTTCAATCCCCTTTGTCTACTACTACTAAATCAGGCCTTCTAGCTTCAATTAATCTGTCAGTCTGAATGTTAAAGTCCCACAAATCTTATATCTATTGCTTTGCAATACTTTACTAAGTTCATGTTCATACCATCCATCAGCTTTCTCTATAACTCCCTGAAGCTTACTCTCCCTAGGTTGTCATGGCTTTTCTTGTATTCTTTCTTCGTCAGCATGCTACATTCTCTTACTAAATGAGTAAAATTTCCTCCTTTGATTTGCATAACCTACATTGGGAGTCTACTTGTGTGCGTGCGTGTGCGCACACGCATGTTAATTCTTCAGAGTTTTTATCCAATTAGTCCTTAATGCTTGATCTTATGCTGCTACTAACCTACTTTCTGTCTCTCTTTTCGGCTATCCTTTTATGCAACCATAACCAAGTCTCACTACTACTATTTGCTGCAACTATCTTTGGTAACCTACCATGAAACGCCTTCTCCTGACAGTCAGATAACTTTTGTTCTTTTTCCTGGTTTTTAGCTTCGTCTGTTTTTTTTAGTTTTCCCTATGTCTTGCTGTGACTCTTGTAGCTCTTAATAAACCTTCTTCACTATTACCTACATAGGAATCTATATGTACTCTAGCTAACTCCACGCAGTCTTCTACTGATATTAGCCCACTTTCCCCTTGCTTTCTAGGTAATAATAATCTCGCTACTTCTACCCTTGGGTGGAGACCCCATTCATATTGAATCCCTTCCTAGTTCTGCCTAGCTTTGCTAATTCAGTTTTTGTCCTATCTAGAAATGCTCTGAGTATCTTAGTAAAGATACTGCCCAACTATTTACAGTTTTCACTAGATTTGGACCATTTAGCTTTGATTTCATTAGCTTCTTTACTCTTCCGATGTACATTTTCCAAATTTTCGTTTTCATTCTACAATTAGTACTCTTTCAGATTCTAATACACCTTGATACGTATAATTCTCTCCTTCTTTTAAGGATTTTAATGTCTGACCATCTGGTAATTAGATGACTTCACTGTTGACTACCTGTCCCCTTTTCATGACTAATATTGCACACTTGTCTATGCCAAATTCCATGCCTATATCTTCGTTGAAATGTCTTACAGCCTGTATGAAGCAATCTATCTCTTTTTCGTTCTTACTAAAAGGCTTCGGATCATCCATATAGAGCAAATGGTTAATTCTTCTCTCACTATTTCTGAAATTATGCCCTGCCTTTGTCTACCTTGATACTAAACTGCGGAGGATCAAACATAAGACAAATATTAAAGGGGATAACGTGTCTCCTTGGAAAACTCCTCTCTTCCACTTCCCCGTGCTAAAGCTAATTAATTCTATTATATTGTCTGCTATACTGAATATTCTCAAACATTCACTTATCCATGAGCATTGGATGATGTCATAGACTCATAGGCTTTTTTGTAGTCTACCCTTGCTATTGTTAGATTTTTCTTTCTAGCTTATTATCATTAATATTATAATTATAATTTTTATTAGATGCAGTAGTAGTAGTAGTAGTAGTAGTAGCATCAGCAAGAAGAGATGGAGGTGGGATAGCAGAATAGCACCAGGATGCAGAGTTTATATTAAATGCCACACCTGTTGATACTATTTAAGACAAAACTCTGAAGAATTAGTATGCGCGAGCGCACACGCACGCACACATACACATCCACTTACTCAGACGTACACACCGTTTCATTGTTGAAAGCTGGGATGGTGACTTCCTCAATATAAACGACACACAAATTGATCATACTACCTTTGTTATTAATTAGCTTTTCAAAGATTTTCTATGTACCTTATCACATTTTCTATATTTTTTATATGGACTTAATATGTATTTCGATTAGTGCGACTGTGTTTCTTTAAATGTAATAGGTGAATTGCTTTTTGTGTTTGTGGTGAGGAGCATCTATTAGTGTAATGGTAGACTTTGACAAGTCAAGTAAACAATAATATACTGTATACCACACATGTCGATCTGAGAACAAAACGCTGAGGAACTCAACTTACACGTTCACGCATGCACAGACTATAAATTGCATACATACATACCCACCTACATACATACATACATACATACATACATATGTATTCGCATGCACAACTATGAATCTGCATACATACATACATACATATATATATTTTGTGTTTATAAATACTTGTATAACTCATTATAATAGCTTATAATAGCATATTCTTTCAAAATGTGTGTGTATGTCTATACATACATACATACATACATACATACATACATACATACATACATACATACATACATACATACGTACATCAATATATCTTTGTATATGGGAAACATATTTTCGTTTAGATATACTGTATTTGAAAACATGACTGCGTTCTAATTTAATCTTACTTTTCATGAGAATCTGTTTCGAATCTTCCTATAAGACTCTTGGAGCATGTTTGGAATAATAAAGTTCTTAAGGTGAATTAAAAAACAATTTTAAAAAATTTGCAAATTATAATTAAAATAAATTTTAAATAATTTCATCGATATTTTCAAACAACATACATACATTGACATATACTTACATACATACACACATACATATATACATATAAACTTACGTATGCATGCGTGTGTATATGCTCACATACACACACACATACGCATATATATATAATTTATATATGTATGAATATACACACACACATACTCAAGGATGTCTATCTATTTAGGAAGTCAGCATTGTTTGTATCTATGTTTATATCCCTGAGTGTATGTGTGTGAGTGTGTATTTGTGCATATATAAACGTGTGCATTTAAACGTACGTCTGTGTTTATAAATACTTGTATAAGTCATTGTAATAGCATATCCTTTCCAGATCTATATACACATATACGCTTTTCTTTAATTAGTCTAAATATTCTGTTACAGAAACGTATATCTTATTTTCTCTCCTCCCCTCTCTCTCCCTATCTTTCTTTCCCCATGTCTGTCTATCTGTCTCTCCCTGTCTCTCTGTCTGTCTCTCTCTCACTCTTTCATATAAAACTGTGTATATATGTGTTTGTACCCTCTGCATATACACACAAACAAATACACTCACACACATGCATATATACATATATATAGATACACACACATATATGCTTCTGTATATACATACACACACACGCACATATATGCCTCTGTACATACAAACACACACACACAAACTCGCGCATGCCTCATGGAGATCTCTAAATGAATATATATATATATTCATATCTTATGAAGCCATCTAATATATTTGACGAAGCATAGATCTACCTTAATATAACTGAATGCAATTTTGACAGTTTCCATTATCGAGGCAGATATTTTCTTCAGGTATTTCAATTTGTAACTGATATATCAAATGCGGGTGGTCGAGGAGCAAATGTAGGATTGATTAGGTCGTAAAGCCCCTATTTCCTATTTTAGTAGACAACATTTGTGTGTTTCAACTGCCTTGAAGGTCGTTTTAGTCATCGTACTTCTATATTAATATTAATTCTAATATATATTAGAATAAAGCTGAGGGAAATACCCTAAGCGAGCGTTCTGGATACTAAATACAAATACGTTAGCGTTCTCATTATATAAATATAGTACGTGAAGAAAATTCCTTCAATGTTGGTTTTAGATTTTATATTCACCTAAATACGGATTTCCAGTAATATTTACATGGATAAGTTTTCACCTTTCCATCTTACCGCATATCGAAGAACTTGTCTTGGTATTCATAGAGAACGACATCTAACTTTTTCTGTATTATATATATGAGACCCTTCTGTATTACTCCTCTCGTGATCCGCGGTGGTAGGATTCGCAGAACTGTATGAGTGTCAATCGGAATGCCTTGTAATATTTACTTATAAAGTAGGTTCTGCGTTCAAATTCCACCACTATCAACTTTGCCAGTCTTCTTCATAAAATAATAATTAGAGGGTTAATATTCTTCTGATGACAACTATATGTCAACGGAATTATTATAGCAAATTAAACTAACCTCACATATCTAACACAGTGAACGTTACAAAGCGAGTGAGAAATATTCATACGTTTAAGAAATATCAATATTACCAAGAGACCAGAAGGCAACGAGCTGGCAGAATCGCTAGCGCGCCTGGCAAAAATGTTAAGCGACGTTTTGTCCGCCTTCATGTTCTAAGTCCAAGTTTTGCTGACCTCGACTTTACCGTTTATCCTTTTGGGGCCGATGAAATAAGTACCAGTTGTGCACTGCAGTCGATGTAATTAACTTTTCCCCACTCCGTAATTGCTGGCCTTGTGTCAAAAATTGAAACCAATATTACTAGTTGATTAATATTATCCGTATTTTTCAACATATCTTCCTGATTATGATCCAGTTAGGTAAACGTATTCAATATGTGATGAATTCATAGTGCGTGAGCTGGCAGAAATGTTAGCTCGCTGGGTGAAATGCTTAGCAGTATTTCTTTTGTCTTTATGTTCTGAGTTAAAATTCCGCTGAGGTCGACTTTGCCTTTCATCATTTCAGCGTTGAAAAATTAAGTACCAGTTGCGTACTGGGGTCGATCTAATCGACTAGCCCCCTCCCCCCAAAATTCGTGCCTTATGCCTAGAGTAGAAAAGACTGTGTGGTGAATTCACGGCGGGCAAGATGGTTAGCGGCATTTCGCTCATTTTTATGTTTAGAGTTCAAATGCCGCCGAGGCTAACTGCCGTTCATCCCTTTTGCGGTTGATAAAATAACTACCTGCTGAACACTAGATTTGATGAAATCGACTTAACCCTCTCCTCTGAAATTGGTAGCCTTGTGCCGAAATTTATAACCAATATTTGCTTAATTTATGATTAAACGACTAAGAAAATGAATGCAGTAATACATTATTTTTAGGAAGGAAACTAGAATTATTTAGGTGCTCATGGATAAACGATATCAAAGTAAAAACAGCTCCCATCACGGCATGTAATCAACAATAATAATCAAACAACAAAGAAGGAAACGTGAAGGTCACCAACCCCAGCCACTGCCGAAATCAGCAATAAATAGACTGATTACCATTGCAAGGTGCAACAAATACTTTTGGAAATGTTCAGATCTGCGGAGCACGTCGAAGATCAGTCTTCTCATGTGCTAAATTATATAAATTACAAAACATATATTTTAATGTGATATAGATAAGTAATTTCTTCACTATCTTTTTCGTTTTAATGCCAACTCCTCGCACCACGTTCATGAAAAATATGAAATATATATCTCCACTGTGAAGTCGCTATAAAATCTGACAATTCATGTATACACTGTTTTAGTATTAATCGTTAGCAAGGCCACAGTGTTTCATTTTCAAACTATAATATACTACAAAGTATATTAAAAGTTTACATGTTAATATTGTGCCTTCTTTTTGTGTTAACATTGGATTGTTTTCATTTTTTAAAGTTTATTTCTACAAATTTTCTATAGACTTCAGAGTAAGCATTGAATGTTACAACGTTTCGTATACGAATACGTCTATGTAATAATTGTTATCAAGTAGGTAATTGGTGTATATACATATTTCAAAAATTATTGACCTTTCATCATAACCACATCCAACCCACGAACGCATTACTTTAATACCCACCAAGTTTAGCGGTGTAACATTATTGAATAAACTGATTACATATTAAAATCATTCCTGGCAACTGGTACGTAAATATTAAATACTAACAAGGACACTGTATTTCGTTTTGCAGTCATAATATTCTACCAAGTATATTAAAAGTTGACGAGTCAATATTGAGCCTTACTTTTGTGTTAGCATTGTGTTGTTTTGATATTTTTTAACTATTTTACTAAGGTATTGAGCATCACATTTTTGTAAAAATTGGAATCCCTGCTAACTTTCCAAGGTTGAGACCGTACTTACAAATTAAATTAATTCAATACGAATCTATTTTAGTAAATTCATAAAAAAAAATTAACTAGCTTCGATTTTATGCTAAAACATGATATGTCTTAAGTAAAGCCATTTCTGATACTTAAGGTATCTGGCACATCACATCTGAAACCATTGATATACCACATATATTTAAGAATTTATTTCAAATTGTACTTGTTGCAATGAATATCTTTACAAATAGAGGAAAATATTAAAAAAAATATGTGGTTGTAATGTTATAGTGACAGTAGCTCTGCCAGTAGCAGTAATCAGCATTATGTCACTCCCTTCCTCCCCTTCTCCCCTTACCGTTATCATGCTACTACTATGACAACCTACAGCCTTTTATTCTCAGTCACTTCTTATTGTCTAAACGATTGCTTAAGTTAAAGTTAGAGTGATATTACTATTGTAATATAAACTAATAATCTCTTTTAAAATCAGAAATAAATACAAAAATTAATTCATCACAAAGCAACTATATATAAAATTACAAATATTGATTAGAGAAAATTTTGTCACAAGGCCAGCAATTTTAGAGTTGGTGTAAGTCGATTACATTGACTTACAGGTATCCATTGACTTACAGTACTCAACAGGTATCCATTTTCTAGACCCTGAAAAGCAAAGCCGACCTCAGCGGTATTTGCACTCAGAACGTAAAGACGGACAAAATGCTTATCGACAGTTAGTCTGTCTTTTCGGCGTTCGGACTATTCTACCAGCTCATCACTTTAACAACAAATTATATATATGAGCAAATTAAGTATGAAATAAACAAGTTTATAATTATTGTTGATCGTTTAAAATGTTTAAATGGATTAGTGAAAGACGGAACAGCAATGTCAATGACCCTCTTCGATAGAGACTTTTTCAGAAGGGAAGTAGATGTTACCCTTAGATTTAAGAAGTGGATTGAATGCTTACAATGCTTTGTATTCCACTGAACACTAGGAAGAGCAATTAGTAAATGTAAACCATGTAGCAGATTGACTTTAGAACCAATGAGCAAGGAATTTTGCCATGGTGGACTGCGACACAGTTTCCGGCGATTGAATTCAACCTACAAGTCTTTGGTCGAAGCCAAGATTGTTTTGAAATTGTCCAAAGCGCTACACAGTGGGAATATAACCGGAAATGACGTAACTGCGAAGCAAAAGTTTTAACTCAATCAATATGGATTTCAATTACAAAAGAATAACTACACATTTGAAACAAGGAACAGTCGATTAAATGGCTTCAGTATTTGACAGAAAAGTATTTTGTGAACTCAGAAAGGGTGAAATGTAAAGATGAACTTTATTTAAACTCAGCACGTAAAGTGACACATCGCATTATCGCAAGACGTATTACCTGGATGTCTACTGATTTTGCCAGTCGTTTGCCCACGTTTGTAACATCTCATTATGCATAATCCACATCTTTACGTTTTATATATGCTTTCTTTCATTGTTTTAGTTATTGAACTACGAAAATACTGGGAGATCAACAGAAATAGTTTTGTTTCTGTACACCGACGTCAAGATGAGCTTCGTATCTTTGTCAGAAACCAGTTCCTTCCATAGAGGAAGAATTTGAATAATTAAAAACAAGGAAGAACATACATACATGCATACACACGTATATATGTACATGTATACACAAACACAAACCCACACATACATTATGCAGACAAGTAGGTCATATTCTTTTTTCTCTAGGCACAAGGCCTGAAATTTTGAGAGAGGCAGAAAGTCGATTAGATCGACCCCATTACGCAACTGGTGCTTAATTTATCAACACCGAAAAGATGAAAGGTAAAGTCGACCTCAGCGGAATTTGAGCTCAGAACGTAAAGACAGAAGAAATACCTATTTCTTTACTACCCTCAAGGGGCTAAACATAGAGAGGACAAACAAGTACAGACAAACGGATTAAGTCGATTACATCGACTCCAGTGCGTCATTGGTACTAAATTTATCGACCCTGAAAGGATGAAAGGTAAAGTCGACCTCGACGGAATTTGAACTCAGAACGTAGCGCCGGACGAAATACTACAAAGCATTTCGCCCGGCGTGCTAACGTTTCTGCCAGCTCGCCGCCTTTCTAAATACCTATTTCTTTACTACCCACAAGGGGCTAAACACAGAAGGGACAAACAAGGACAGACAAACGGATTAAGTCGATTACATCGACCCAGTGCGTAATTGGTACTTAATTTATCGACCCCTAAAGGACGAAAGGCAAAATCGACCTCGGCGGAATTTGAACTCAAAACGTAACGGCAGGCGAAATACGGCTACGCATTCCGAATGGCGTGCTAACGTTTCTGCCAGCTCGCCACCTTACAAGTAGGTCATATTTCAAACGCAGTATAGACGTAAAAACAGCAGAAAGATTGGATATCATTTCCTTTATAAACACTTTGTTTCTGTGCGTGTATTTGTGTCTGTGTTTGTCTCCCGCCATCTCTTAAGAACTGGTGTGGGTGTGTTTACGTCCCCATAACTTAGCGGCTCGGCAAAAGAAAAATGTTAGAATTAGTACCAGGCGATAGAATTAGTCCTGGGTTCAATTTGTTCAACTAAAATCCCTACATTGCGGCGCCCCAGCATAGCCGCAGTCAAATGACTGAAACAGATAAATGATAAAAGCTATACATACATACATACATACATACATACATACATACATACATATGCAGATACACACACACACACACACACGCACACACACACACACACACACATATATATATATGATTATGTGTGGGCTGGTTGGCTGTACTGGCATGCAGCAAACATCGCCGGTCAAGTCTAATATGGCCTAAACATACCTGGGGTTGTCATCACGCAGTCAAAATCAGATCCACTCATCGCTGCATTGACTACGTAGCTTTTTGAATGTATTTAAATTAATTAAAACAGTGTGTTTGTCTCTCAACTTTCGTGACCAGAGTTAATCACTAAGCGTGTGTTTCCTTCTCGCACCGCTTGGAA
>NC_042998.1:114446323-114448823 GCF_006345805.1 Octopus sinensis
TAGTTGAGCACTGGGCTCGTTGTAATTGACTTACTCCAGCCCACAAAATTGCTGGATTTGTGCCAAAATTTGAAATCATTGTTATTAGTATGTATAAGAATGTGAGCTGGTACAATCGTTAGCATGCCTGATAAAATGTTTAGCAAGAGTTGCTCTCCCTTTCTTTACGTTCTGAGTTTAAATTCTACCGGCGTCAACTTTGCCTTTCATCATTTTGAGGTCGATAAAATAAACTACCAGTCAAGTACTGGGGTCTACGTAATCAACTTTCCCCCTCCACTCATAACTGCAGTCATTGTACCGAAATTAGAAAGAATTAGTATTATTATTACTACTACTATGTATGAACATGTGTACGTGTGTGTGAGTATGCACTTGTGTTTGTAATGGGAAATATCGTTAATGACATTAACTCTGTTATTGTTTCATGTTATCAGATCGTTTCACTCTCAGCCAATTACTAATATTAAATGATAAGAGGATCGAAGTTCAATACTAATCGAGCAGATCACTTTTACAGCAAACGTTTACCGTAGTTTAACATTCCCATAATTGTAGATTTCTCCTGATTTATTTGATTATACTAAACAATAGTAACAAGAACAACTACGGCAATAACAACAACAACAACAACAACAACAACAACAACAATAATAATAATAATAATAGTAATAATAATAATAAAAACAATAATAATAATGATGATGATGATGATGATGATGATGGTGATGATGATGATGATGATAATAATAATATTAATAATAATAATAATAATAATAATAATAATACTAATGACAATTTTGATTATAAATTCTTTTTAGAGGCATCAGATGACTTGCATTAGAGACAGGTTACAATATTTGAGATTTACCTGAAGTGGAGTGAGGAGGAAAACAATCATTGTTTCTAAAACAGGTATCGGGACAGCAATTTCAATCTCTGTATTTAAATGATGCTGCTATAGAATCTGGTAGGATGGAAGGCAAATTGACTTTGGCGGAATTTGGGCACAGAAACCTAAAGAGTTGTAAATAAAATGCGCGAGGCATTTGGAAAATGAGTAAAATAGAAAAGTCAGAATCATATTAGTTTTGGTGAAATAAAAGCAACAGAAGTAGAATCTTCCATCTACATTGAGTTACATCGTTTATGGAATCACTATCACATGACTTCGATTGTATCACATAACATTTTCCATGTATTGGTTATAACTGAAGAGCTCAATTCTTATGTACGAGTGGGTGAAGGGGGGGACTAGATTCTGTGCATGGTGGAAGTATAACAAAACGTAAAATTTTACATTTATCCCATGTTCCTCATGTTCTTTGAATTTTGCCCCACCTAGTTATCTATCATCATTTCGTCTTGAAAGTTTTCTTCGTATTCATATATATGACCTGTCACTCCATTCACAGGAATGTTAACACTATTCCTGGTTTGCTATTGACAGGAAATTAATTCATCCACAGCAATAAGGGCCTCACTTTCAAAGAAGATGAATTCATTCTCGCAGTAGAGCGTGTATTCTTCAAATGATTCTTCTCCACTTTATGTCTTTTAATTGCTTTTTAAAGGTGTGTTTTGGGCACCTTTGCACTAGTTCATAAATATCTGTTGCCATCCTTAGGCTTCTGTTTGCTTTCAAACCTCAAAAGTAGACGGGGTGTTACTTCTGCGGGGAAGGCGAGCTTTAATTTCAGCAGCTTCTCATTGGTGTTGTTTCTATGTCTCACACTCTCTTTCCCTCTCTTCGTCATTGTTACCGCCGTTTGTGGAT
The DNA here is from genome assembly GCF_006345805.1 of Octopus sinensis. NCBI lineage: Eukaryota > Metazoa > Mollusca > Cephalopoda > Octopoda > Octopodidae > Octopus > Octopus sinensis. Next base: position 114,448,101 of record NC_042998.1, read on the forward strand.
GGGAACGAAGTTTCTCAGCTTTTTAAGTAATTCTTGGATATTTTTTCTGACTTTTGCTGGTGCTCTGCTCGGTCTGCCCTCTATAGTTTGTTGTTAGTGTTTTTGCTATCTTTCTTGCAAACTTAAAACTTTTTTCCAGTGCTTACATGACTTTCATTGCCATATGTCCAGAAGAAGATCATTCTGCCCTGAATGATTTTCTTTCTGCTCACATTAAAGAACATAATTCTAAGATCGTTCTGGAGTCTTGAAGATTAGTGATGACCTACATATCTGCGACTACGCTCTATCATATGTCACCAAAAGTTACATCGTTTCTGGAATCAATCTGACATGCACCACGGAAATGACCATTAGCGTAGGGTCGACTTCATCCTCGCTGTCGTTTGTAGCGACACCCGTGTTTCTTCGTGCGTCATGTTATAGGAAGTCTCTGCATCGTCCTCAATTTGGAAAACTACGAATAGGGTTCCGTATACTGTCTTTTTAATGGAGGACAGTTTACTCGACCTATCTACGAAAGATACCCCTAATTGCTACTAAGAAAGTAAAGGAAAGATTCCATGGTAATGTTACTTTCTCTTATCTCGTACTTCAGCTATAGATTCTCGCGGAATGGAGCTCATCTTATGAATATATGTTTCCATCTTTTAGTTCTTTTGTCATATTTGGATTTCTCATGCATTTGCAAGACTTGCATACGATCATGTATGTATGTGCGAA
>NC_042998.1:114453823-114506323 GCF_006345805.1 Octopus sinensis
TATGTGTGTGTGTGTGTGTGTGTGTGTGTGTGTGTATACTGCATGGAATACGTTAGCTCCAATCTAATTACGTCATGCCACCAATCGCAATTCACTTAAATATATATATTAGTATGCTGCTATTCTTTAGATTCAGTTCAACGTAAGTCAAGAAGACTTGATCAAAGATGTTCAGTTTTTCCAGATAATCTCTACTCTGGAATATATAACAAACAAGTCCTTTATAAAGACAATAAGGACTGAGTTGTGGGAGAATTGTCTGCTATTTCGAGTAACCATGTAGAGGTACATCTATTAGAATGATGGACATACCTGCTCATACATTAACAATACTACAACCATCACCGGGTCTTTCAGCAACATATGTTCTGTCAAGTGCAAATATCGAAGTATAACTTTACATTCAGAAAAACAGTTGTCGCCTTGCCAGTTGCTTTTGCGAACAAATTCGAAGCACGCTACACCCTAAATCAATCTGTTGCCACCATTTTCGACACAACTGCCCATTTAATTACTCCTTTATCAGTGTATGCCTTCTCTGCTCATCATGTTTCCACACACTTTAGGAAGCGTATGGAACAACGTTCCACATTCAAACTCGGAACTATAGATCTGACGGGTTTAAATGAAAGGTTTTTCTTTACCTTCGTTAATTTAGTAATCCCAATGTTTTCCTTCGGCTGAATTCTCACCTCATTTTCTCTCTCCAACTCACACTCGCCAACTTCTCTTCTTTTTGCTTCTCTTTCCTTTTCCCTATGTATCCATAATCCCTTTGTCTTCCAGCCAGTCGCTCAAACACACAGGTTACTTTAATTTTTTTCTCCTCTACTACCTTAACTCAGAAGAGAGAGTCTATTCGATACGTTGGTACTTCAATTCCACGATAATTTCACAATAAAAGTGAAGCCGCTGCTATACATGTTCTTACGTTACTATATCATCCCTTAGATTAATGAGAGAAATTGGATTTGTAACATTATTTTCCTTACAGAGAATTTTGAACCCAGTTGAAGTGACAATAGTATTAAAATTTGAAATCGATTTTATAGAAAAATTCCAAAATAATAGCTTCGAGTATAGCTAAGAACGCACCTTAACGAAGTTTTAAAAATTGTTGTAGAGTAAAGAAAACAACCGATAATGCATGTATTTTTACTTGCACCTCTGCAATTTTAAAATATACTGTTTTTTAAATATATATTTTAAAATATCTATTTCTCTCTAATTATTTACTGGGTATTTTACAACTAATCTAGCTACTATATACCCGAGATTTAGTATCCGGTTCTTATTAATGTAACACTCAAATGCATTGAAACACTTTCTCAACGACAGGAATGATTCTCACCATATTTTCCGTTTAGTGAGAAATTTATTGCACCATCTCTATATCTCGTAAGATTACGCTTGAATTTTTAGAAAAATAGTACATTCGTAGAAGGTTTCCATTGATATACAGAAAAAGTAAAAGAAATGAATTAGAATGTTGATGTTCATGCATTTCCGAAAAACTACTGCAATGCAGAAAAGGTGAAACAACTACAACAAAGAATTCAAAACGAAGGTGATGACGTCAACCACCCGTAACTTATCTCTAAACATGCAAAAATGTCTACGTCTGTAATTCCTGCAAATGATTTGAGCACAGAAGTGAGATGAGTGGTTTGTCTTCAGAGATGATGTAGCAACAGGGGAAGAGACACGACACGACCTGGTGTCTCTTTCAGTCCATTACTGTTACACCCGATATCTAGGCAGTGAATAATTTTTGAAAGTGCAGTTAAAAAGGCACCAAGCAAGGCGACCGATTGTGATAGCGATATCAAACTAGAGCCTTGTTTGGTCGTCAGGAAAATAGTATTATTATTCAGCTGCGTTAAGTTTTGTGACAAAAATCCAATCAAATTGTGATAGAACATTAATGAGAATTTCACAAGTTTCCATCTGTTGTGACGTGACAAAGAACAATGTTTATGAAACATTTCAGTCATACAACGAAAGAACAGACTCACAGAAACACTTAAACTTACATACAAACATACACAAATCAGGAAAGAAATAAACGGAATAGATCGAATGAAGAAAGATACTAAAACAACAATGACAACAACAAAGTAAAATAGAAAAAAGTAAGGAAAACAAAAGACAGGAGAATATTTCAAACTAAATCTACATTACTGTTTCATTTGAAGATCTACGACAAGATGTCTATACTGGGAGATGTTTGAAAAGTTTATACATCGGAAGTAATTTATTTATGACTTACTTCAAGATAAATCAACAATAATTGTTCTAACACATTTGTAGTATAAGCACACATCATACCTCGAAATCTCTGCCATTAAGTTAGAATAAAAACAAACAAAAAAACAAAAAACAAAAGAGAAATAAATCTTACTTGGAACGTGTAATTCGCAAATAGAAAACATAAACTGAATTGAAGACATTAATTAGTTCCTTACCTATACACAACAACTCACATACTTACACACGCTCACGTACTAACGCACGCACTGATACACATACACACAAAAACACATATATGTTTTTGGTTGCTGAAAGTAACTTGCAGTTAACAGCTTAATATCTTAAATCCGGAGCTGATGGTATTATCTCTTTCAACATCATTCCCATGATGATTGCTGCCTACTATAAAAGTGCTGCAATAATAAAACGCCAATAACATCCACCGCGTTCGGAAGATGTGGACGAGAATGTCTAGAGACATCAATGGAATTAGGAAAGTTATTGTTTCAAACTAAACATAAAGTAGTGATAAAATGCAAAGTTTACCTTCAATGCAACATTTGAAAAAATGAACAACTCAGCTATATATATATATATATATATATATATTATATATATATATATATATATATATATATGCATGTACACATAGACACATGACCATATACGTGGTCAAATCTATAAATTTCCGGACTGTTGCCATAATAACGACGCTGAAGCACGGAGAATGAAGCCGCCGAGCTCTAATCGACCTTGAACTCTGCTGCGCATGCGCACTAAGTTTTAACGTTCTAGCTCACTTCCGCTGTTTACAGCAGTGCTTGAAAGGAAGGTGTGTAGCGTGTGATCGTCGCATTGACTATGACAGAAAGTTGAGCAGAGAATCGGCATCAAATTTTGCCAAAAGCTAGACGATACCTGCTCAGACACCTACGTAAAGTTTTCAAAAAGTTTTCATCGTTCTCAACACAATCAAGGAGATCTTGTGTAACTGAAATCCGAATTTTGGCACAAACTTGGAAGACACGCATCTTATACCCAAATCTTCAGTGATAATGGACTGAACTGAATCATAACTAATCTGCACATCGTCTGATAACTCATGGATGGTGATTCGACGATTTCCCCTCACAACTGCATACACACCTGCAATGTTTTGCTCCATTTTGCTGGTTGCGATTCTCCCAGATCTCTAGTCAATAACGATATTTTTCGGCCACCTTGGAAACGTCTGAACCAGTCGTACACTTGTGTGGAGCTCATACACTCATCTTCATACACTTTCTGCAACTTTGCGTATGCCCCTGAGCAGGTATCGCCATGACAACTTTCTCTGTCATGGCCGATGCAACGATATATATATATATATATGTCAGGTCATTTTCGTGTGCTATTGGTAACATGTAACCCAGTACAACCTCTTGCATGGTCGGGTCGTCGGCGACTAAACCGGCAACCCCACCAAGCTTGCTTGGTGAGGAGGGTGTTTATTGGACACCCTGCGGGATGAAAAACAAAACCCGTCAAAGATCGGATCAACTCTTGGGAGTCAACGGCCATCCAATAAATGTGCGAGGACCTAGAAATACTTGGTATGGTGCCCAGGCGCGCAGAAAGCTTACCAAGGTGGATCAGAACCTTTAATGTTGACTCTCACAACTGATCTAGGAGACGGAACACTCTTACAAGAAAATCCTGCGATCATTTTATCATCTGACGTGTGGCAGACTGTGCACCTGTACAGCACAAGCAATGACCACTTTAAACAAGTCAAAGTGCCGGTTGTTCAGTACGCTATTTTCACTCAGTAATACCTGAGGTTTGGCGCATCGATGTGTGCTTTTTTGGGGTGGGGTGGGGGGCTAGCTGTCCACCCGAGAAGACATTTTGAACAAACAAATACATGCAAGTGTACCATTTGCGAGAAAGTGTGCAAGACATCTGCTGGATTGAAAGTACACATGCGGTGTCAAGAGGGTTAGGAATTGTTGAAGGTTATTTACTGAACCCTCATCCATCGTCTTCGATGAGAGAATCCGCCATATATATATATATATATATATAACGGTAAGCTTTATGAAAATAGACAAAAGACGAAGGGAGGTTTACGGAAATAAACAAAAGACGAAGGCAGGTGGAATACAAACAAACAATTGTATTAGTATGGCGCTATATATATATATATATATATATAGAGAGAGAGATACATATATATATATATATATATATATATATATATATATAATATATATATATATATATATATATATATATATATATATATATATATATATATATATATTATATATATATATATATATATATACATATTAATAGATACATACATGTATGTGCATGTATATATCAACGCAGATGCAATTAATCTGAATTAATGGTAATCTGATATTGAAGATACCTTTTTCAGTGTAGAAAAAAAATCATGCAAAAATGTATCAGAAGAAGCAGAAGAAAGAAACAGACACACTGTATACGGTGTCAACGTAAAGGTGTTAATGTGTGCATCTTCTTTATAGATAATGAAGGAATAAAATATAGGAGCTGTTCGATATGTAGGAAAGTGATCTCTCCGCAGGAGTGACAGAGAAAGAGTAGGAGAGAGAGTGAGAGAAGACTTCTAACAAAACTAAACTCTGAGACATTACTGGAATTCCACTGAGTATAATTTTCTGGTGTTACCGTACATAATGATTCTCCAGTATCTTAGAATACAAATACTGAAGAACTTTCCGCGTTGACTGAATGCTGGAAATAGATTGAACAGCCAACTCAACTTTCTCTAGCTATCTGCGTCTAAACATGTATCTGCAATGTTTTATCTTTGATGGACTATATTACAGACATTCATGCGTTTCTCCTTTTGAAAGAGAAGCACATTGGATTCCCGTAAAAGGGCATTTTAGTTCGTTAGATTTGTCGACTCCGTTTGTATCGTACAATGAAACACTTTGCTTTTTAAAAGGGCTGGAGACGTTTTGATAGCTGTCATGGTAAAGTTACGTAAATCACTTCCTTCGAAGTCCTTACAACATCATCATTAAACTAAAAGAGATGATGGCGTTCTGATGTTATTTTCGTCTGATATCTACAGGACTGAAGCTATATGTTAACTTATCACTCCCCCATTCTACAGTAAATTACATTTCAACACAACCCATTATAAGCAACTGGAGTCTACGCGCCAACTAATTTCCTCCTCATTCTTCCATTCTACACTCACAAACCTAATCGTCCAAAGACCCCATACCTTAATCATTTGTTTCATTCACAGACTCCCACTGTCCTACTGTGTCTGCGTCCATCATTTCCACAGGACTCAATTCCAAGTACCAAGACTTGCCCTTCACTGAAGTCCTTTCTTTCCTCTTCTACAATGCTGCATATTGAAATATATTTTCCTTCCTGGTCCTTGTAATCTCCTGTCTGTCAAGGAAAGCAATTACCTATTCATTGTCATCAACCAAATTGTTGGTCCCTAAACACTACTCTTGAGGCCAAAAACTCTGGATTTGGTCCACCGCTCCACGTCACCAAATTCGTCCTTGTCAGCAACTACATTTTTTCGAGGGAAATCTAGCAACAAGTCTGTGAAGGTTATTATAGGAACCAAGATGACTTCAGCAATTTCACCGAGTATAATTCTCTGATGTTGTTGTTCATTACGATTCTCCCGTACATTAGTTACAGTGCAAATAATGATCTAACACAACATATGAATTAAACTTCCAACAGGCGTTTCTCTAGCTATCTACATCTAAACACGTATCTGCGATGTACTACTTTGATAGACTATATCACAAACGGTAGTGCTTCTCTCTCTTTCTATACAAGCATTAGTCCGTCCATCCATCTACCCATCCATCCATCAATCCATCTATCCATCCATTACTCTATCCATCCATCCATACGTACAAAGTCAATGTAAATGGTATACAAGGAAAATATGATACGCGATACGGTAAGATTTTCATAAGTGCATTGTTTCTGTAAACCAGGAGATGCATATCCATCCATCCATCCATCCATCCATCCATCCATCCATCCATCTATCTATCTATCTATCTATCTATCTATCTATCTATCTATCTATCTATCTATCTATCTATCTATCTATCGGGCGGAGGTGGCGAACACGTACATCGCGTCCGTCATCTACTACCGCCTGACCGTCGTACCTTGTCCCGACCCTACCATCACCAAACTACAACGCATTCTCTTTCGCTTCTTGTGGAAAGGATGCGTCCCGATGGTCAGGCGATCCATTTGCTGTCAACACCCGTTAAAAGGAGGGCTGGGCATGCCGTGGTTGATGATGCGCAGACACGCGCTGAGACTGCGACATCTCTGGCTCTATGTAGACGACGGTGAACAGGTGTGGTCGCCGTTTGTGAGGCACGCTTTCCCGCAGCTCGTCTCCATGACCGAACTGCAGTCATGGATCAAAAAGAGGCCTAAGAAGGGCGAATGGCACCGCGAGTGTCGCGTTGCTCTCAAGCAACTCTGCCGTCCTGGGTCGACCTTGAGTGACTTCAACACAACCAAAGCATTCTATAGGGGTTTAGTGGAGGGGAGGTACGACGACGAGCTCGGGGCGAACCTGGACGTCGACGAGGAGTACCTGACCCGCCTGTTCAGGACGACTTTCGGGCCAGGGCCCATGGACAACTTCCAGAGATCCCTGGCCTGGCAGTGCTACCGAGAAGCGCTACCCGTTCGGGATAAGCTCTACAGACACGGCTCGAGAAACACGGGGCCGACCTGCCCGAGATGCGGTCAGAGCGACGAAACCGTTCTGCACGCACTCGTGCAGTGTCCAACAATTTCCGACCTGTGGGCTTATGTCGAACAACTGCTGTCACGTGTGGGACGAGTCGGTTTATCAGCTGAGTCTATCGTCAATATTGTCACGCCTCCCTCCTTCAAACGGGAAGGAAGAGCTATTTTCATCATCCTTGTGGCTATGGCGAAAGAATGTATCTGGTGGACGCGTCTGAAAGGATTGGAGACAAACACTTTCCTCTCTGGTCAATCTCTCATCAACTTCTTCAAGTACCACTTGAAAAGGATAGTGAGAGTAGAGAGGCAAGTTTTGTCTAGCGAATGTTTTAAAATAGATGGGTGAATGTAGCAAGAATGGCGCGTATGAATGACGAAGCCACCTTGAGCATGATCCTATGAACCCAGAAATTGAAAACAGAGAGTTGCTTATTCGCAAAAAAAAAAAAAAAAGAAATATAACATGTGACTTCATTGACCGAGGTTACCGTGGTCTTTTCCGTAGGCTTTTCTTTCCACGGGTAAACCTCACCTGTCCTCCCCTTTACACTTCATACTGACATTTCTGTGATAACGATCCCTATTGATCAATTTTTTTTCCCTCTCCCCCTTTTTTTTTAACCCCCCTTTTTTTTGTCCTCTTTCTCTCCTTTTACGATCCCTTTTGATCGAAACTCCCCTTCCTTTTTTTTTTTTTAAACCTTCAAAAGAAAAGCTCTACCTTGTAATTTGTTCTATCTGTGTGCAGTCCTGTGTGGCTAATAAAGAAACATATCTATCTATCTATCTATCTATCTATCTATCTATCTATCTATCTATCTATCTATCTATCTATCTATCTATCTATCTATCTATCTATCTATCTGTCTGTCTGTCTTTCTGCCTGTCTGCCTGTCTGCCTGTCTGCCTCTCTGTCTGTCTGCCTCTCTGTCATTTTTCAGTTTTATTTCAAAATTTCTTACCAATAGAGAAAGAGCCGTTTCTGACCTAGATCCATGGCCCCTTCACTGGAATTTCCATATCAACAACGGTATTTTTGTATGTACGTATGTATGTATGTATGTATGTATGTATGTATGTATGTATGTATGTATGTATGTATGTATGTATGTATGTATGTATGTATGTATGTGTATGTATGTGTATGTACGCAAACGCACACACGCATACAAACACGAAACACACACACACACACACACACACTCATATATGGTAAGATAGACTTTTGTATGTCTTTGCATTAGTGTCGTATCTTTTTCTCACCACTTCTTGATAACCGACGTTTGTTCGTTTGCACCCCCGTAACAGTGGTTCGGCAAAAGTTAGCGGTAGAATAAGTGTCAGACTTAAAAAGAAGTACTGGTGCCGATTTGCTCGACTGAACCTTTCAAGGCGGTGCCCCAGGATGGCTGCAGTCCAGTGACAATAAGAATTAAAGATAAAAGATATGCGTAGACTATGCGACCGATGAATATGAAACAACTGATCACATCATTAAATAAACAAACAACAGATGCCGCGATCATAACTTTGTACACAGTCCAACATGTTGCTCCGCAAGGCACATCCTACACAAAATGCTTTCAATGCGTAGAAGTGGCCGTGTGGTAAATAGCTTGCTTACCAGCCACATGGTTCCGGGTTCAGTCCCACTGCATGGCACCTTGGGCAAGTGTCTTCTACTATAGCCTCGGGCCGACCAAAGTGGATTTGGTAGACGGAAACTGAAAGAAGCCCGTCGTATATATGTATGCATGTGTGTACGTTTGTGTCTGTATTTGTCCTCCAGCATCGCTTGACAACCGATACTGGTGTGTTTACGTCCCCGTAACTTAGCGGTTCGGTAAAAGAGTCCGATAGAATAAGTACTAGGCTTACAAAGAATAAGTCCTGGGGTCGATTTGCTCGACTAAAGGCGGTGCTCAAACATGGCCACAGTCAAATGACTGAAACAAGTAAAAGAGTAATCCAATAACAGCATTCAAATCATCTATTCCCTGGCCACAACAGGTACCGTTTATAACCACGACCAATCAGAATAATGCAACTTACACCCAAAATACACCAAGATACAACTCAATACAACATCTTCTCTGCTCAATCACCAGCCAATGAAATAACACATTACATATTTTTCTGTTACTGATACCCATCAGTAGCATACACAACATGCATTCTGATCAGCACCAATAATTTAAACAAAGTTACGTCAACGAAAAATTGAAACCTGATCGCTGACTTAGTGATAATTGGACTGTGAGCTAACCCATGCGCCAGAGAGCTCCCAACACTTTTCGTTACTTCACTATAAAGGAATCTCAGTATCAATATATGTAGTATATTTTATTTATATGTTTTGTCCCCTTACTATTTATCATTTACTACACGATTGAGAAATCTCAACACCAAGTACAGGGAAAATATTCCAGTACATAAATAGACGTAGATTGTACATTCATTGCTGGGACAGAGGAATGTGACGGGAGGTAGAATAATAACAACAAATGCAATAGCAAAACTGACAGAGAAAACAGCAAAAACATGTAAATAAAAAGGAACATAGATTCGATGGAAATGGCTGAGGAAAAGGACCCCAGTAATAAAAGAAGTAAATAAGTATTAGAATAGAATATGGCTGGATATTTGTGACAGACACGCAATCGAATAGACGTCAGAAGATAAGTTTATGAAAGAAAAGTCAACGTTGATCTTCCTCAACCATATCTTACCAACACTTTTTCTTCTTTAATTCCTTGTACTTACATTATCTCTTATTTATTTATTATTTATTTGTCACACTGTGTTTTTTCTTTATCCCAGTTCCTTTCCATTTATCTCTTTCGTAAACTCACTCTACCATTTTTCATGTTCTCCTTCTTTAACTCTCGTCAATTCTTCTTCTCCATTTTTGTTCTTTTATTTTTTGTGTTATTATCTTTTTGTGTCTTTGTTTCCGTTTAGCAATATTTGTTCATGTATGGGCAAGCAATAGCGATGCGTAGATGACATACATGCTTAGTATTAGAGAACTCTTCAATTCAAGGAGCTAACTTTAAGGAGGGTGAGATAGAGAGAGAGAGAAATAGAGTGAATGACAGAGATGAGAGAGAAAGAGAGAGAGCGAGAGGGTGAAAAAAGAGGGAAGGGGAGAGAAGAACGTGGGGGATTGAGTGGAACAAACATAGAAAAGAGAACAAAAAGAAAAGAAAGGACCTCATCTAGCCGTAAGCTCGCTGAAGTCGAAATAACACCAGGAAGTGACAGGTCAAAGATACAATCACGTACTGCATAAGTACTGACTATATTTTCCGTACATAACTTATATATGCACGTGTGTGTGTGTGTGTGTGTGTGTGTGTGTGTGTGTGTGTGTGTGTGTGTGTGTGGTGTGTGTGTGTGTGTGTGTGTTTATCTAAATGTGTGTATGTGCTTGTGTGTGGATATACATATATATGTGTGCGTGCGTGTTTTTGTGCATATAACATTTCCCCTACTTTATAGAGTTCAATAGAAGTCTCCCTAGAGCCTTTAGCGGAAATGTTATCAATTCAACACGAGTGTCGCCATTTTCCTTTCTGGACAGTTGTGGTCGGAACAACGGTACAACATTACTTCATTTAAATAAAGATAAATGATGCCTGCAGCAGAAGGCGGGATATAAGGTAGAGAAGAAAAGAAAATGGAAATAGAATATGTATGATTACATAGATAGTTTTAAGAGAGACTAGTCGCGGTGAGAGAGAAAGGGAACGAAAGAAATAAAGAAAGAGAGTAACAGATATTTAGAACTAGAAGCAGATGCACATACAAACACACACATATATATATAGACAGAAATAGATAGATAAATAGATGATGGATAGATAGATAGATAGATATAGAGAGAGGATGGTTGGAACTATATATATATATATATATATATATATATATATATATATATATATATTATATATATATATATATATATATATACACATACATATATACTTACATACATACATGAACACAGTTTAAAGAGGGAGAAGTAATGAGATAAAAAGAGAAAAAGAGAGAGGTGGGGAGAGAGGATAAGGAGGTAAATATATTGATAGAATAGGCAAGATGTGTTATAGAGGGACCGGTGGATTGATAGAAAAGGAGTAGCTGAGTGAGTGATAAAGAGCGAAAGAGAATTAGCGGGAAAGAGAGAGGCAGAGGAAGACAGACTGAGAAGGAAATAAGGTAGAAATGGGTAAATAGTGTACAAACGAGTCACTGATCGATTTTCTTTAATCATAACAAACGACACAAGATTTGTTTAAGAATCATATGTTCAGGTTTGGCTGTCTGTTTTGTTGTTAAATACAAGACACCTACTTTCTGTACACGCTTACTAACACCGTACCAAATTAAACAACTCTGTTGCACCTTCGCAAGTATCAGCCCCCATACACACGCACGCTCACACATATACACACGCATGTACAGACTCCTTCTGCCATACATGCATACAGTATACACACACAACACATCATCATTACGGTTGTTGGCATTTCTCGGTGTCGAGAATTTGTCTCTATAGAATTTATCGCTTGTTAGTTCTTAGACGGCTGTTTAAACCCACTTTTGATCTAAAAGAAGCACTGTTAAGTAAAGCACGACAAGTGGCTGGCGTCTGGGTGTAATAATCCTCGTTGATTCTTTGTTTCTCCGGACGATTTCTTCTATGAAGCTACTCTTTACGGATATTTCATAGAAGTCTCATCTAACATATAACTTTCTTTTTTCTCCTGAGCGGGTGAGCACAAGACTCAACAACAAGAAGGACACACTAACTAAGTTGATGGTATACTAAACCGTTATCAAAACACTAGCACGGATATAAATTTAAACGCTTTATTGAAAAGTCAAACAAAATTTGGAAAAAAAAATCCTTCAGGAAACTCGCTGACCACCATGTGCAAAAGTTAACAGAAGGTAATACTATGCTACCAATAGGCGATTCTTCAACATAAATACATACATACATACATACATACATCATAGCTGTATCCTCGTTACACGAGAAAAGCCATTACCAAGAAGACTTACTGAAATGATTTATTTTGTTGCCATGTGATGCCCTTATATGACTTTTAAGCCTAATCAAGCTTTTACACATCTTATTACATACTAGACTACTGTCCTGGCTGGCAGGAGAAACAGGTGTCACCATGTGCACTCTCTTATCATGTCTTTTTAGACCTCCAACGGCGAGGCACACCCTTCCACATTTTACACATGTTCTGTTGTGAATTTTAATGGCCACGTCACTGTTTATCATGGGTCGATTTCTGTGAGAATTTTGATGGCTCACCGGGCCTGCACGACCCAAACACCTCCCACAAACCACACACATAAAAAGCAACACTCTCTCACTTTCCATAGGTTCCCCCCTTCTAAGCCCCCTCCTAATTTTCTCATACTTCACTCAATCCCTCTTAAACCCTGAACAATCATCATGCACTATCTTCCTCCATCCATCACGGTTTTGTGTCTCCCTCTTCCAATCCCAGCTGCAATTCCTGTCTGTATTAGAGTATTTTAAAGGCAATCCTTAAATCTTAGTTTAGGCTTATGCGCCGGTATCCTGCCATCTTCCAGCTCACCATACAATAGCTGTTTGGGCAGTCGCTCATCACTCATTTTTACCAAATATCTCCCCACCTCAACGTCTTTGCAAAATCATTAACTCTACACTTCTACTGCCACTCATCTTACACACCTCAGCATTACATACATACAAACAAACAAACAAACAAACAAACAAACAAACAAACATACATACATACATACATACATACATACATACATACATACATACATAAATACATAAATACATACATACATACATACATACATACACACACATACAAAATACCTGGTTACAACATTCTCAAAAGATGTAGGGTTGGAATTTGGTTAGGATAAATCTTGTTATATAATCGTGAAAAGAGGGAATACTGTAAACCAGACTACCAACAACTCCATCAGTGACTTGAATGTTTCCCCTATATCTGACGAGGTATGTTACAGGTATCTAGGAGTGGATGAAAACATATCTTATAATGGCACCTGTAACAAAACATTTGTCATTCAAGATTATTACAGCCGAATAAAGAAATTTTGAATCTCGGAATCCTCTGCATTCAATAAAACAGTGGTCCACAATGTGTTTGCAGTGCCAGTACTCATACCAACATTTGGGTTGCTTGATTGGACGTTTGATGAGATCCGAGCCATTTATGTGAAAACCCAAAAGACACTAACAAGCACAAATGATTTCCACATCAACAGTGACATAAATCGCCCCTACCTGGAACGAAAACAAGGCAGCAGAGGCTTAACATCGATCCAAACTGCCTTTGAATGTGGTATATCCCTTCGGTAACATCTTTTAACCGAACAAGGGTCGAAGTGCATCCCTTGTTCAAGTTTGCATACATGCGGTTGATAAAATTATAAGACATTGAATGCACCTCCTTGAGCAGCATTCTTTGTCTGATGACCTTAAATACATGCCCCAAAAGAAGTCACACGGCTCTAGCGTAACGTATCATCAAATGAAAGGAAGAACGTATATGAGCAGAAGATAGGGCATGGATATGTTAGTACAAAGCTCCGAGATTTTAGTGACATTGATCATCAAAACAGTATATCAAGCAAAAACAGTCTATGCTAGCAAAAATACCCTGTTGTTGATGTTAAAATTCCAATGAATCTGGGTTATAAACTGGCTCTTTCTTTATTGACAAGAAATCTTGAAATAAAATTGAACAATAACATACAAAAATACTCCGTTTTTGTGTTGAAATTCAAATGAAGGAACCTTGGATCTAGCTAAGAAACCGGTTCTTTCTCTATCGGCAAAAATCTTGAAATAAAACTAAATAATAACATACATACAAATAGAGAGATAAATAGGTAGCCGAACAGATAGGTAGAGATACTTACAGACAAACAGATAGATATATATATATATATATAGATAGATAGATAGATAGATAGATAAATAGATAGATAGATAGATAGATAGATAGATAGATAGATAGATAGATACATAGATAGGCAGCCAAATAGATAACATATTCATACAGACAAACAGATAGATAGATAAATAGATAGGTAGATAGACAAATAGAGAGATTGATTGATAGATAAGCAGTCAAATAGATAAGATATTCATACAGACAGACAAACAGATATATAGATAGATTCATTGATTGATAGATAGATAGATAGATAGATAGATAGATAGATAGATAGATAGATAGATAGATAGATAGATAGATAGATAGATAGATGAATAGATAGATAGATAGATAAATAGATAGATAGATAGATAGATAGATAGATAGATAGATAGATAGATAGATAGATAGATAGATAGATAGATAGATAGATGATAGATATATAGATAGGCAGTCAAATAGATAAGATATTCATAATATAAAGTTAGAGAAAAATACTCGAGGATAATATTTGCATACTCTATAAAATTGCCCACAAAAAATAGAAGAATGATTATCGAAGTGTTACTTATATTGCAACAATGTCAAAGTAAGCACACAAACAACACACATCAAAAATGTAACTTGTTTGCTAGTGGCATGAAAAGCAAATGGTCAAAGTGTTGACCACAAGAAAGCAAATCTACAAGAGACTGGTGACGTAGAAGCTTCACAGTGAAAAAACTTTTGGTCGGAAAGTCTACATGACTTCAAAGAGTATATAAGTAAGAATGTATTCATTCTTACTTATTCATTCTGTTCTTGAAAATAAGATTACGAATGTCTGGAAATATAGTATATGGAATATGAATATATGAACTTTATTGTTCCAAACTAGATGTAAATAACTAATAAGAAAATCCGAAAAATCTAAGACAAAGCATAATCAGCCGTGTATTTAACGAAACACATAGATACATACATGCATACACGCATAGAAATACACATTCGTGCACTTATATGTAATATACTAAATACATTTTCTAGATATTAGTCTTAGTTACTTCCGCATCCCCAAGTCCATCAAGAGATGAAATATCTTCGCCCAGTACGGTTGCTTGCTTCTTTGCTAGGTGTATACTTGCCAGATTCTCCTTCACAGATCCTCTTTAACTAGGACTTGACATGTCTGCCCCATATCCTACGAGAGGGGATTTCTCTCTCTCTCTCTCTCTTTCACTTGTCACTTCATTGGCATCCCCGCTATATAGCCTTGAATCCTCCTCTTGTGTTATTTCGTTCACAGCCACCGCCATATAAGCTTTAGACTTAAAACGATCTTGCGACAGACATAACTCTTTAATATAGTTTTGCATTTCTTTCCTCTCTGTTTCGGTAATTACAGGAGGTTGACTGTTAATGAATAACATTCTCCACTTACCTAAGTAATTAAAAAGAAAATATGGCAATGACTTCATCACATATTCCATGTGCGCGTGCGACACTATCTTGAGTGACCTGGCTAATTCAATCGGTAGAGCACTAGTCTCTTAATCTCAGGGTCGTGGGTTCGAACCACACATTAGGCAGAATATTTATTTTTAGGCGCAAGCAAGAAACTTTGTTTATAACCATACGATTTTGGGTTGAGTCCCACTGTGTGGTACCTTGTAAAAGTGTCTTCTTAGCCCCTGATTGACCAAAGCTGTTATCAGTGGATTAGGTAGACGAAAACTGAAAGAATCCCGTCACATGTATATGTGTGTATGTATGTGCGTGTGAGTATAAATGTGTGCGTGCGTATTTATGTATGTGTGCCTATATAAGCAGGTGTGTCTATCCCAACATTCCTGGTTTGACAACCGGTTCGGGTTTCTGTACGAGCGTGTAACGTAGCAGTTCGGCAAAAGGCAACAACAGAATAAATAAAAGGGGGTAAATTTTTCTCGACTAAGAACCCCTCAAAATAGTGCCCGAGTTCGAGCATCACCACAGACCAATGACTAAACAAGTAAAAGATAAACAATAGAAGTATACATGATTTGAACTTACCATCCCTCGCCAAGAGCTCACTTCTTTAAAAAAAGTTCTGTTGCTTTGTCCTCCATATTTCAGTAACTACGCAAAGATTCATATTAACATCAATTGGACTTAACAATTTCCTATTCTTTCATTATTATTCTACAAGCTTTATTTTACGTTCCCGAACACACAACACACTATATATTCATTATCGCAAACAGCGTTATGTCTGTATCAGCAACAAGGGAATAAAATAACCAAAAGCCAACAAGAAATGTGACTTTGCTAATAGAAAATATTATTTTTCCAATTAGATATTTTCTAGCAAAAGTAGGAGGGTCATCATAATTGGCATTTTCATAACGTTACAGAAAATATAACAATTTACAGAATTAGACAGAATTACTATAGCTATTAATTCAAATTGTCCGAGCAGAATATATTCTGCTTGCTTATGCACAGGCTTTATATTTTATGCATTCTTATATTACTAGATCTATCTATCTATCTATCTATCTATCTATCTATCTATCTATCTATCTATCTATCTATCTATCTATCTATCTATCTATCTATCTATCTATCTATCTAACTATCTATCTATCTATCTATCTATCTATATATCTATCTATCTATCGACGTTTCTATCTATTTCTTTGTACGTTTAACAGTGAGACAAAAACATATATATATATATATATATATATACCTGCACATGCACAAGCACTCACATATATTTGTCAATTTATCTATCTGCAAATTAACCTATCTCATTCTGTACACAAGTTCCATTGCTATCCATTCTTTGTCATGTAATCTATATAGAGCAATATCTGTTCACATCTCAGTCAACTAATTAATCAATCAGTCTATACTTATATATCAAATTCCCTATATAGACCAAGCTTTTATGCATATGTATATGTATCCTTATATATATATATATATATATATATACACACGTATATATACGGAATATGTATATGTATATATGTATGTATGTATGTATGTATGTATATTTATATAAATGCATACATGCATATATATATGCGTATGCCTTCAGGTATCGCTCGTTTTCAAGTAAGAGACCACATGTTATACTAATATGTGCAGTGAGTTAATTATAAATAAAGAAGCTCCAAGTAACAATATCTGTAAATGACCAGCAATACATAATTCTGTGGCAGCGCGAGAGATAGAAAGAGAGGAAAGAGAAGAAGAAGAGAGAGAGAGAGGAGAGAGAGAGAGGGAGAGGGAGAGGGAAGGAGAGATAAGAATGAGCTTGGGGAGAGAAACAACAGAACGGTAAATGATAATGTGAATGATGAAGAATTGTAATGATTATAATAATGATGACAAGGCACCTAATACTACTGTGCTACTACTACTACTACTACTACTACTACTACTACTACTACTACTACTTCTCATTATCATCATCATCGTCGTCATCATCATCATCATCATCATCACGACCACGACCACCACCATCATCATCATCATCATCACCATCATCATTATCATTTAGGCGAGGGCAGCGATCTGGCATAATCATTAGCATGCTGAACTAAATGCTTAGCGGCAATTCTTCCGGATCTCTACGTTCTGGGTTCAAATTCCGTCGAAGTTGCGTTTACATTTCATCCTTATGTGCCGAATGATTATTACTAGTTGAGCACCAAATGTTCAACCTTTCTGCCGATAAAAAATTTCTGCCGATAAAAAATTTCTGCCACTCGGCAGATTATTATTATTATTATTATTATTATTATTATTATTATTATATTATTATTATTATTATTATATTATTATCATTTCAATGTCTCTTCGCACAGGTCTTGATTTTACGTGCTCCTGATCATACGCTAAGAGCTGTCAGGGCCTCGTAACTTAACACCCAAGTATTTCAGAATATCTTCTACCTTCATGTCTATCCCAATTTCTCAAATAGCAGCATGGTCTACTCTCATGTCAATGCCTAGATGACCTCCAGGTAGGGATGACAAGAATCCTCAAATGCAGGACCAGGCAACCCACCAAAATACAATCTCACGATTGTTTATCGCCAGTTTACTGGCGCCTGCTTTGAGTAATTCCATTCAACTTCATCCTTTTCAGCACGGTCACTTCCCTTCTACAAATCGGTTGGAGCAGAGCCCTTTCCTCTCTACCCTCAGTTGCGTTTCTAAGAGGAACTTGAAAATAAAATAACAGAATACGAGGGTTTGACCGAATCAGAAAGTGTTTGCCCTCAATTGTGCCAGCTCGGCGCCTAAATAATAATAATAATAATAATAATAATAATAAAATAATAATAATAATAATAATAATAATAATAATAATAACAACAATGATGATGATGATGATGATGTTGATGATGATGATGATGATGATGATAATAATGTAATAAATGCCCCGATGCAGCAGGCAGTGGCTCTCATGGTTTCTGATCTTAACAAATTATAAGTATTATCATGTATATTGCTTTGTCTTGCATTTCAGGGGCTCAAACCGGCATTTCGCAGAATCTCGCGTCCCTCACCGATAGCCGTGGTAGGCCATCTAGGTACGAAGTAAAGGTCGCTACCGTCGTTGTCCCATCACCCTCCCCAAACAGCCGCACAATGTGCTGCTGGAAAGCCGCACACATCTGCTCAGAACCGAGCAGCACACATCCTTCCTGATCTGTCAAAGACTTGAGTGTAGTTTTGTTTCCATGTCGAGTCTTTACCATTCGGGCCCATCGGATGGCTTTATTTCCTTCGTGTTTTAGCGCACGGGCCTTAGCTCTGACAAGGCGGCTTTCGTGTTTCGCCTTAAAGAAATGGTCAAGGGCCATTCTCATCGCTAACATATCGCGATGCCTTTACAAATAGCCTCTTCTAGCTTGTTAACTAGTTCTCCCTCTAATCTATTTGTTTCTATTGCTAAATCTTTGCTAAACGCTGTCTACGGGTCCTATCTAATTCGACTGGGTATATCACAAATTAGTGATCTGCGTAGCCGACCAATTTAAATTGTGGGTAGCCTATGTTATCCCTATCCTCTGAGCTACCAAATACTCTGTCTAAATACCATCTGGATGACCCGCTGTGGTTGTTCCATGCCCATACTGGCACATCAGGGAAATTCAGTCGGTACCTGTCAGAAAGCTGGTAAGTCCTGAGCAGGTTTTCGAGGCTTTTACACACCATTCTACTAAGTACTAAACCCACACAGTCCTTCCGTGCGTCCAAAATACTATTCCAGTCCCCCATTAGTAGTAAAGTGCGAGACGTTCCCAAGAATGTTTCTAGACATCTAAAGAAATTTGAGCTTCCAGCGCCTGTTGGGGTATGAACCGTCACCAGTCTAAAGGCACCACATTCGCTGTCATTCACGTCCAGGTCAACCACCGTACCATCCGGGTCTATGAAGATAGCCCGTTCTTGGAGATCTAAGAATTTACGGAGTAGCACTGCTACATCGCCACCCGCTTCGGATAGATCACAAGATGAGAATATCTGGTAGTCCTCGAAAATGGATGTTAGAGTATGTTTTTCGGTGATCCTTGTTTTCCTAAAGTCACATCCAAATCAAGTGACCTGATCTTTGATCAAGTGACCATGCTTACAAGCTGATCCCAGTCCACGCACATTCACACACCCCATTCTCAGCACAGCTATGCTAATCAGCGAAAGGAAAATGGGGAGGTTACTCATCTTGATTCTCGAGAAGCCCGGCCACTCTACTGTCGAAAATGTTTTAAAAGACCCTTCCAGCAGCCTTTTATCAACAGAATTATTAAAAATCCTCATACTACCTGCAAAATGTTCTATTATAGTTTTGTAAACGTCTGACAACGTCTCAATTAAGAGTCTGACCTATTTTGTTTTTGTTTTGAAATACAAAATCCATCGATTCACTGTTACACTTGTTCACGCAGTGAAATTGATGGATACATTTTGTCTACAATCTGATGAATATTTTGGAGGTTCTGTAGTTGGTTGTTTTTGTGTTTCTGTGATTTTATGCTACTGTTGATGTCGCTGCTTTTGAAGTTGTTGGCTTTGTCTTTGTAGTTTTTATTGGAGTGATTGTGAATTGTGTTGCAGTTGTGGTTTCAGAATAAGTCTTTGTTGATTTCTTGGAATAGGGCTGTGTACTCTCTTCCTCTTTCACGTACCCCCTTTTATGGCTATTATCCATTAATGATTCAGCTCTTTTTTCTTCATGTCATTGTACTTAATGTTGGTTTGGGAGTAAGAGCATTCAGGAGAAACTTGCTTTTCCGTGGCAACCGAGGGTAGACTACTTCTTTGGCTTGGTTTGGGAGTGGGTGTAGGAGTCTTGAGCACTTATTTATGATTTTGCACTTGTAATGTTGGCAGCAGTGAAGTATTATTTTCCCTTGTTTCAGGGCATAAAGCCTTTAAGTGATTTACAGATCCACATGTGTAGCATCTTGGCTTTCTACCCTCCATGAACACTGACAGGTGAGTACCAACCGGGAGAACGATTAGATCGGGCAGCTGGTCGATATGGTCCTGCTTGCATTGCAAGGTCAGTTCCATACCTATACCTAACCAGTTTTGTTTAGGTAGTTTCTTGACCAACAATATTGTGACTTCGTCTTCTTCTATACCTGTCAAGATGGCCGCCACTGTCCAAGTAATGAATATTTTTGGCAGCAGGTTCAGCACCCTAATCTTGGCAAGACGTTGGCAGCGATAACTGGGGATTAAGAAAAAGTTGGCATTCCTCAAAGTGGTTGTGGAATTACATGTAGCTTCTTCTTCCGTCCCAAATCCCACCTCAGTGGTTTCAAACTTCTTTCCACGGGTGAAGTGGGTCTTTCGTTCCCACACGCGCAAAGTATTGTTCCACCATCGACCCAAGGCAATTTTGTACTTCGCTCTCAGTATCATTTTCTACCCACCAAGACTTGACTCCGACGCAACGGTATGTGACCGTGCATCTTGCGATATTTCTATCACGTTTAGAGCCACCATTTTCCCATGTCTTTTTACAATTTTTCTTGCCAATTTTAATCCTTTTTCATCTATTTGGAAACTTACCGTATTACCCGTGGTAGACGCAAAATACGCAGAGGCAATATTTGCATTTTAATGTTTCATTTCTTTCGTATGGTTGTTGCTGTTATTGTTGTTGCTGTTGTTGTTGCTGTCACTGCTGCTGCTGTTACTGTTGTTGTTCTCATTGTCGAAATAATAATAATAATAATAATAATAATAATAATAATAATAATAATAATAATATAATAATAATAATAATAATAATGATAAAGTATAAAAGAGGACATGAAGAAGAATTACGCAAGAATGGACTATACATAATCAATTCCCTGTAGCCACAACGGAAGTTGCTGGAAAATAGGTGGTATTGGCTGATGAAAGGAACTCTAAAAAAGGAGATTGAGAGCACTATACTGGTAACGCAAGACCAAGCTTTGGCCACGAACTAGAGAGTCAACCTTAGGAAAGAACAAATGCCTCTGCTGTGCCACATCTGCAATATAGTGGAAATTATTGGGAAACTATTGGCCATATCACGAACGAATGCTTTATACTTGACTAAAACCAATACAAGTTGTGGCGACATGACCAGGTAGCGATAGTGTTACACTGACAACTGTCAGAAAAATGAGAGTTAGAGCGTGATAAGACGTGGTATGAGCAAAAACCGCGGAGATTGGCGGAGTCGGAGACTAGCAAAATCCTTTGGGATTTTCTAATCCAAACAAATTAGGACATAAAGCATAACAGACTGGACCTAGTGCTGGTGGACAAGGTGCATCACATATGCTATATAGTTGACGTTGCATGCCTGTTTGACCCACGAATAGTCAAGATGGAAGACGAAAAGATAGATAGATACAACGCTCTTAAGTTCGAAATAGCCTCGCTATGGAAAATGAAGATGAAGATAGTGCCAATTATTGTTGGGTCATTGAGAACAGAATCAGAAGGTATGAAGAGGAAAATAAAGGAAATCGGAATAGAGTGTACAGTAAATGTGTCACAAAAAGTTTGCCTCCTTGGCATGGCTAGAATAACCAGGAAAGTATTAGACATCAGAAAAGAACTAATAGCATAGTAACATAGATAATAAACCCGCTACGCATGCAAGACTCCAGGAGCTCCAACAAAACCTGTGATAATAATAATAATAATAATAATAATAATAATAATAATAATAATAATAATAATAATAATAATAATCCTTTCTACTGATTTTATTATCATACAAAGGTAACCCTTTCTATCCTAGGTACAAGGCCTGCAATTTTAGGGAGGGGTAAATCGACTAGATTCACACTAGTGTTCAAATGGTACTTACTTTACAGACTCCAAAAGGATGAAATGCAAGGTCAACCTCGGCGGAATTTGAACGGACGTAATGCTGCAAAGCATTTTGCTCGGCGTGCTAACGATTCTACCATCTCTTCGCTTTAATAATAATATAAATAATAATTATTTCAAATTTTTGCACAAGGCCAGCAATTTCGGGGAGGGGTTAAGTCGATTGCATCGAACCAGTACTCAACTGGTATTAATTTATTCACCCCATAATGATGAAAGGCAAAGTCAACCTCGGCAGAATTTGAACTCAGAACCTGAAGACGGACGAAATGCCGCTAAGCACTTTGCTCGGCGTGCTAACGATTCTGCCAGCTCACCACTATCGTCGCTTTAATAATGATATTGTTTCTAAATTTTGTACAAGGCCAACAACTTTGATGGGATGAAGACTATTTCATTCCACCGACTCCAATAATTGACTGGTAGTTTATTTTATGAAACCTGGAAACATTAAAAGTCAAGTTGACCTCGGTTGAATTTCAGCTCAGAACGAGAAGAGCCGAACAAAATTCTACAGAACATTTTTCATCGCTATGTTACCATCTCACCTAATGTCTTGTGTATTTAGGAGTACATCGTATCCTCCCTTTTTAAACGTGGCAGTAATTTCCAGCAATTTGAGCTAACAAATAGAGTTTCTTTGTTGGTAGGCGGTATTTAGTGTTGGTCCTTTCGGAGTTAGTGGTGGTGGTGGTAGTTGTGATTGTACCTGGTGTGTATGCATTGACGCTGGTGGGAACTCGAGGTGGTTTTAGTGGTGGAAGCTGGCTGAGGTAGTGATGCAAAAATCGTACAGGTGAAGAAGGTAGAAAGTATCCATGATATGCAAATAGTAGAAGATCCTTGAAGTGGCGGTAAGGTTAGTAGTAGATGGTGATGGTGGTGCTGCTGCTGATGATGATTGTGTTTATGGTACACGTGGTGAGTGTGACAGTATTTTTGGTGATAGTAGCAGTGGTCGTGGTTTTTGTGGCGACGGAAACTTTGCTAAATGGTAGTGATGATGTGAAATGGTAGAAGACGAGATATGTCTTTCCTTATTTAAGACACTAAAATATAATTTGAGAAGAATTTAACTATTATTTTTAGTAGATCGAGCAAGTACATAAATGTTTTCTTGTTGTGGTGGATTTTGATGTCAGTATTGTTGTTGCCGTTGAGTTAATATTTGTTTAGCCTAAAGCGATACTCGATCGATCCAACGGAAGATGAAATGTGTTTCAGCTGTGAACGCAAGACACATTACCTATCATGTCTTTTTAAGACAGTAAGAAGTGGCATGAGAGGGATTTGACTGCTATTTCTTACTGGTTGAACGACCACTTTGAGGATTCCCCATTGTGCTTCCTAATGTTAATGTATTAAATTGCTGCAGTTTTCAATGGATCATGGCGTCGTCACTTTTGGTGATATTATTGTCGTAATTGTTGGGATCCAAACGAGTGTGTAACGGAGACTTAGGTCTTGGTTACTACTTCTAGCAAATCGTCTGATTACAACCGGTTTCTTCACTGTTGTTGTTGTTGATGTTAGTATTGTCGTCATTGCTCTCGTTTCGTTGTTGTTGCTGTTTAACCCCATGTATGTGGCTGGGTGCTAGCTTTTCGCGGCGAGTAGTTTAAATGTCTGTTGTGACTGTCTTGCTGATAATCAATAATAGAGGTAATTCTTAATGGTTTGTAGTGTTGCTTGTTGTAGATGAGATAACAGGGTTGGCTGTTGAGACAGCGGTGGTGGTGGTGGTGGTGTGGTGGATGTTGTTACAGTGAAGGTAATAGCATTCTTGTATTGATTGTACTTGAAAGGACAGTAACGATGATCAATGGTGCAGTGACGAGGTGGCAACTGTTGTTGTGTGTGAATAGACGGTTGCTGCAGGGAACGAGGTGCGGGGAATATTAATGCTAATTCTTAGAATATTTGCCTTAGAATGTGTTTGCTCCTGTGTGTCTGTGTATGTGTTTGTGCGTGTGTGTGTGTGTGCGAGCGCACGTGTCTGTGTGCGTGTTTACATGCATACATATACATATATATGTATATATATTAAAATACACACACACATACACACCCACACACACCCACACACATATATATATATATTATATATATATATATATGCATATATGTGTGTATATGTTTTTGTATGTGTAATAACTCTCTCTCCCTCAATTGTGCGTGTATATATATATGTGTGTGTGTGTGTGAGAGAGAGAGATAGAGAGAGCGTGTGTGTGTGTGTGTATGTGTATGCGTGCGTGTGTGCATGTGTATGTGTGTGTGAGAGTGAAAGGGAGAAGGAGAGAGAAAGAGAGAGAACAATCAGGCTATTTGTCAGCCTAACGATACCGAAAATTGGTAAAAATTAGCAAACAATGACAGGGTAGATGTTCCCCTTATAATCTATTCTCCGCTCACATGCCAATCATGACGAAAGAAAACAATCGGAAGATTTTCTCTCTATATCGCTGTATTTCTTATTATTATAAATAGAACCAAGAAAAGGGCTTTTAGTCGGTCGCTCAACCTGCTAGAAATAACAGCCGTTTTCCTTCGTGCGGATATTGACTAAAAACGAGAGAGGCTGTTCATGGTTGGAACATTTGAGTGTACTTGTATTTGATCTGCGAGGACAAAGGACTAAATAAAAGCAACGACAAGAGCAACAACAACAACTTCATGAATAGTTATCATTAATATATTCATAGGCGCAGGCGTGGCTTTATGGTAAGAAGTTTGCTTCCTAACTACATGGTTTCGGGTTCAGTCCTGCTGTGTGCCATCTTGACAAGTATCTTCTACTATAGTCTCGTGCCGCCCAAAACCTTATGTATCGATTTGATAGACGGAAACTGAAAGAAGCCCGTCGTACATATGCATGCATGTATATATTATGTATGTATGTATGTATGTGCGTTTGCCTGTCTGTTTTTGTCCCCTAATACCGCTCGACAACTTATATTGGTGCAATTTTGTACCCGTAACGTAGCGTTTCGCCAAAAAAGTCCGATAGAATAAGTACTAGGCTTCACAAAAATAAGTACTAGCAAAAAATTTCTTGACTTGCCAGCTCCTGCTAAACCGTCAAACCCATGTAAGCACAGAGAAAAGTTTTAAATGATGACGCTGGTGATGATGATGATGATGATGATGATGATGATGATGATATGAACGTCGGCTGACTAAAGCAACAGTACAACCATTTTTCGCCAGTAACAATGATATACTGTGTATCTCCGCGAAAATGTTTTATGTGATAATATAAACTTCGCATGTATTGAGAGATAAATATAGTTGTACATAACGTATGAACCATTGTAATTTTATCAACAAGATCTGTTGTGAAAACTATATTTTTTTATATCTCCTTTCATATTAATCATTATCTTTTCTTATACTATATAGCTAAATATTCAATTTTTTCCCCTCTTTCTGCATACATATATATACTCACACACACATGCATACATGCGCGCGCTAGAGAATTGGTATCTGTGTATCCAGTTTCTGTTTGAGTGTGTAATTCTCTTTCTAAATAATCTTTTATCTCTTAACGTACAGCACAAATTTATACGTGCATACTTACACGCTTATGCGCACACATACATACTCACACGCTTAAATAATAAATATATATATATATATATATATATATATATATATATATATATATATATATATATATATATATATATATATACATATATACACATATATACACATATATATATATATATATATATATTCGTGTGTGTGTTATATATGCATCTGTACGTGTGTGTGTGGGTGAGAAATGTGTTAGCAGCTCAACACCTAGCAACGATTTTACATAAAACGTTTCTAGAAAAGTAAAATAAAAAGCATAGACATACAAAAAAAAATCATAAACTGATTCTTCTAAATATCTGCTTTATATGTTTCTGTTGCTATTAATGCCAATCTAGTTACGACACAAACACGTTTCTGTGTCATGTTTATAATATTCTCGTAGATGTCTATGTGGAAAAGAAAACAAGCATTATTTTTCTTATTTTGTGTTCCTGTCATATGATCTATTGATATGTTTTTAAATGCATTGTTTCACATCTAGATAAATTTGAAAAATCTTGCAGATACGAATACAGTTGATAAGGGAAAGCAGAAAATGATAGAAGAAAATGAAAGATGTTGTTCATTTTTGAAGCTGACGCGCCATTTTTATAAATAAAAATTCAGTTCGATCACGCTGTCAAGTTGTTTTTAAACGAATCAATAGAAGGGGAAACTTCTACATGGAAATACGATTTGTCAAAATAGTAGCTGAATCTCCGTCAAATCACAAGTAATCGCTTTTAAAAAGTAGGCATGTCATCAGGACCGGATTATAACCCATAGAGGCCCTATGCATTTAAAAGGTTTTAGTGCCCTGAAATATATGTAAATGATTCAAAATATAAACAAAAATAATTTGAAAACTATAAAATGAATTTTTACTTTTCAAAATGGAAAAAAACTAACAGTAAGATGGACAATAATATTTATGTTTGTATATTCCAGTTTATTTATATTTGAAAAGTTTTCTCCTTGGTTTAAAAAAATTTTAATTGCAAATTTTTCGATGCTATTGTTAAAATTAATTTTCCGTAAAACTTCTATACTTAGTAGAGATAAGGCATCACAAATATTATTTTAGCAAGTTTAGAGTGATTTCTTTCGTGCTGTAAACCATTTTCATTTCTGTTGTGCCCCCGTCCCATGATGCGCTAAGCACGTGCTCATTTTGCTTAATGGTTAATCCAGTGCTGCAAGCCACCACTGGATAATTTAATCCTTTATACTATAAGTCTGAAATAAAGGAAAGTGGTTGGGCATTGCAGGAGTGTAGTGGATTACAGATTTGCTTGTTCAGGTTAATCTACAGCAAAAAGAAAAAAAAACTGGTTCTAAATATTAATGTCAGAAATTTGTGGGAAAGGTTTCAGGCGGTTACATTGATCTCAATATTGGATGGGTATATTTTTATTGACTCTGGAGGGATGAAAAGCAAAATTGAACTGTGGCGAGTTTTGATCTCAGATCGTAATGAACTGGAATAAATACTGTGAACCATGTTGTCCCACTACCGAATGCCCCTGCCAACCCCTACCCTCTCTAGGGCAAAATAATGACAACAAAAACAGCAAAAGGCAACATGTGCAGTAACAGTATATATTATATAAGCTCAAATGGGACTGTATCTAGAACAATGAAAATTTAATAAGCATTGTTTGAACAGATATCGATCAGTGATTATGAAATATCGTTACTATTGACTAACGGTTAATATGGTAGGAACGACTTTCTTTTAAGGAACAGGACACACTTATGAATATTTCTGTGGGCTGAAGTAGGTCACACTATTAAGAAAATTATGGTACTGCGACATTCTGAGAAGAATTAGAGTTGGCAAGGAGGTTTAATTGTGCCATTGCATTTAGTATATTCGTACTCGGTTAACAATGAGTAGTGGCAAAATAGGTGATATATGGTGGACCATGTTGTGGTGAAATGAATGTTGTGTTGTGTTGGTTCATATGTGTGCGGTGCCTACTGTGGTGAAATAGAGTCATGACGGAGTGAATTCATGATGAAATGGACCAAGTTGTTCTGGAGCCATCTTGTGGAAAAATAAAAAGATTCAAGGTGGTGCATTTTGGGGTGAAAAAGATGGCTTTTGTGATGAAATAGGTGGTTGTTGTGGTGCGAATATGTTGTGCTGAAATAGGTAACGAAAAGGTCAGGGATGTCTCAAACCTGCGGTCTTGGTGTTGTTTAGCCCCTGATCACACCTGATTCAGTGTATATATGATGAAAAGCTGTGACCCTTCACTCATTGAATTCTTGTTATATTCGAAACTGATTTTTGCCATAGTTTACTGGTTAGGTGTGGAGGAAAAGCAGTGTTCATTGCTTAAGCAAATCCTTCCATACTGGTGAAATTGAAGGTAACTAGTACCTGCAGTAAAAACACGGACAGGGAGAATATTACAGGGAGCCGATGTTTTGTGAAGGAAAGATCTGGGTAATGCGTATAGTGCAAAACTTTGGTTGGTGGACACAATAATGGTGATGAGAGCAGGAAAGTTGAATGGATCAGGAATATCAAAGTGTAGTCGCATAAACCCGGCCACATTCGAGGTGCATATACCATTACATAGTAGTGGTAGAGAATGTTGAAAGAAGACACAGCATCTCTGTGGCCAGAGGCTGACAAAGCTTTGAGTGACTTTATGGCAATCAGTCGGATGGCTTTATTCTTGATGTGGTCCAGGACATCTGTGCATATATGCACAGCACCGTTCCAGATGTGAAAGAATTAATCCAGTGTGGGCCTTACTCTAACCGTGTAGGATGTTAAGAATTGTTGCGCTCCGAGTATTTTATCGCTGAATTTAATGTTTCCTGATTGTAATCATTTAAAATATTTTGATCATAAAATTTATGGTCAATTACCGAATGTTTATTTTCTCCTAGTTATCCTACAAGCAGCTATCTTGCTTATGTTGTTTCATATCGTGTTAATGGTAATAATTCGACGATTAACGGTTTTTATGTTAATACTTTTTGGCAGTTTATCCTTCATGATTGTGATGGTTATCATTATAATTATCTTCCTGATTACTCTCTTTCGTACGATTTCTTTCCAAATCGTTTGCTTCTTGATGGCTGACTTACTTTCGGGTATATTGCAGGTACTTAACATATGAGTACCTCCTTGACGAATTGTTTCTTACTAGTTACCTTCTTGCCAGATAGTTTCTCAATAGTTACTTTGCTAATGGTTAGTTTCTCCATTGCTAGCTCGCTGATTTGATTTCAGACCTTAAAATACTGGAACGTAGAATGAAAATTAATTTAACTGACAGTCCTGCAATACTGAAAATCTGTGGTCGTCAAATTTTTTATAGAATGGTATAGTTTTAGTCGATTAAAACGATAGAGTACTAGACGGTACTATATTTTATCGATCCCAGTAGCATGAATGACAAGCACGATCTCAGTAGTTCTCTTTCCATGTTATGATTCGGTCCCTGTGGTAGAAGACCGAGCCAAATAGAGAGAAATTAAGTTAGATCCACCTAAGAAATATACGTTAAAAGATTAACTTGTCGCTTCTTCCTGACTCTGGAACAAGACTTCCATTGATAGATATTGTTTCCTTTTCTTGAGTTATCAAACAGCGCTACAAAAACCCTCCCATGGCCTGCAAATTGCTGTGTAAAGTGGAGGTAGATAAAGAAAAACAAATAGAACATCAAAAAAGCAAATACAAACTAGCAGTAGGTTACAGTCAGACATTTTAAGAAACTATATTGCAATTAGTATTTTGTACGAGAATATAAACGAGCGATTGTTGAATACGCGGAGTTCTTATGAAACGATAAATAAATTTGTTCCTGCCTGAACGTTAATTCTAAGCTAACGCACCCGCGCGCGCATATACACACACGTACATACATATCTATCTATCTATCTATCTATCTATCTATCTATCTATCTATCTATCTATCTATCTATATCTATCTATCTATCTGTCTGTCTGTCTCTGTCTGTCTGTCTGTCTCTCTCTCTCTCTCTCTCTCTCTCTCTCTCTCTCTCTATATATATATATATATATATATATATATATATATATATATTGGTTTGGCAACTAAGTTCCCGCCGTCTTTTTAAATTTTGGAATCTATTTTGTATTTATCTAGTTAATTTTAGTTAATTTTTGTTTATTTTCAGATCATTAAAATGGAATGTCAAGTTAAGAAAAACGAGCATTTTCGACACCTTTTTTTGCTTTTCATCAAGGTTCTAAGGCCACAAAAGCTGCTCGCGACATTTGTGCTGTGTATGGAGAGGGTGCCATAGCTGAAAGAACCGCTCGTGATTGGTGTGCCAAGATCAAAAATCGAAATTTTGACCTCAAAGACGCACCTCGTTCTGGTCGTCCAGTTGAGTTCGATGAAGAGCGATTAAACCAACTTTTGCAGGAAAATTCTCGTCAAACGACAGGGGAACTGGCAGAGAAAATGGAATGCTTCCACACTGCTACAGAGAAGCATCTTCACTCGATGGGAAAGGTTCAGAAGTATGGAGCAAGAGTCCCGCATGCTTTAAGTGACAACAACAAAAGCCAACGAGCCACCATCTTCCGCTGGTTTACTTGCTCGTGACCGCTCAACTAATGGACACAAGTAACGATTTCTTTACCGAATCGTTCCTGGCGACGAAAAATGGTGCATGTACATCAATATGAAGCAGCGTAAGGAATGTCTAAACAAGTAACACCGGCGTGAAACAAGATCTTCATCCGCTTAAAATGGTGTTGTGCGTATGGTGGGACTGGGAAGGGATTATCCATTACGAATTGCTTGACCGGAACCAAACGGTTAACGCAGAACTCTATGTTCAACAGATGGAACGACTCAACACGGCTATTCAAGAGAAAAGACCTAATCGTCAGCATGGAGTTCTGTTGCGGGAACTTAGTTGCGAACCTAATATACATACATACATACATACATACATATATATATATATAATATATATATATATATATATATTTTTTTTTATATATACATATGAAAATACTTATAAAGAGAGTGAAAGAGAGAGAGAGAGAATGTACACACTTGTACTACAAGATTCTTAGAGAATGAAAAATTGACCATTTTCTAGGACATGCAGACGAAATTGAAAACAAATCGATCAGATACTTTTAGTAAACACTCTCACAATACTATGTTTCGTAATCGACATGTCAATTACAACGGTTTCAATGTATCTCTAGAATCAATAGAGAAACAATTGAAATATAAAACTATGGCAATAGTTTTATATTTCAGAAGTTAAAAGAAAATAGAAAAATCATAATAGATCCCATAAGAATGATAAGAAATTATGCGGACAAACGTGTAGTCAATTTTTAGAAGTTAGATATAAGTGCAACATACAGAAAATATTCTCATCAGGCAGTCTGAACATATTATTGTAGAATAATTTTAGTACTGTAGAAAAAACATGGGAGCAAAATACTGCATGTACCCTATGTACAACAAAGCTGGACTCTGTTGTGCAGTGGAAACACGCAACGAAAATGAGAATTAATGAATTAATAGTAATTATAATGATGATGATGACGATGATAACGACGTCAACCATGGTGATGATGATGAAGACGACGATGACGAATACAAAGCACGATTATGATGATGGTGATGATGATGAAGGTATTGGTGATGGTTATAGCAACAGCAACAACAATCATAATAATGAATGTTATGATGATCCAAAACGGCGCGACGAACAATGATGACTACGATGAGTATGAATATTGTGACGACGAAGACGACGACGACGTCGATGTTCATGAAGATGACAATGATGATGACGAACGTTGATGAACATGATAATACTCATGGTAATGATGATAATTATGCCGACGACATTCGTGATAATAATGATGGATGTAAATGGGCAAAATGATGATGATGATGATGATGATGATGGGGATAATGATGATGATGATGATGATGACGACGACGACGACGACGATGATGATGATGATGGTTGTGGTGGTGGTGGTGGTGGTGGATTATCGATGATAATAATTACGATACTGGTGATGAGAACAATACCAACAATAAGATCATTTCCAGCATTAACAACAATTTTTAAGAGAGTGCTGGTGTTGATGTTGTTGTCGTTGATAATGATGAGGCCAAAGATATTACTGGCAATAACAACAGCCACAACCACAGAATATTATTATTATTATTATTATTATTATTATATTATTATTATATTATTATTATTATTATTATTATTATTATTATCATTATTATTATTATTATTATGTTGTTGTTGTTGTTGTTACTGTTGTTGCTGATATCATCATCCTCATCCTCATCATCTTCATCATCCTCCTCCTCATCATCATCATCATCCTCGTTATTATCTTCGTCAATAATAATAATAATAATAAGGATAATAATTTCTTTATTTAATAATAGAAGCCAACCAAATAAGGAAAAACACGACAAAAACCATAACGAATATCAAACAGAAAATAAATTACCACGGAATAAAGTCCTGCAATGCAGGGGGTGGAGAGTTGGGGAGAAGGAACTAGAAGAAGGTGTTGACGAGGTATGGGAAGTAGAGGAGTTTTCGAATTTGACACGAGTATTAATTACAGCCAGTTATTGAATCGTTAATTAAGGAAACGGTTAAATATTTGTACGTTTCCTGAGACGTGAGCAGCAGAGAAGTTAATGAAAGCCAGCTAATTAACAGCAAAACAAAGAATTCGACCATTGTGGAAATCTCTGCCATCTTATACGCCCCCTACCGGAGAAAGGAGAAAGGAGAAACGACCGTACTTTCGTGTCCATCCTCCATATTATAAAATTACATATGCATCATATATATATATATATATATATGATTGTGTGTATGTGTGTGTGTGTGTGTGTGTGTGTGTGTGTTTTGTGTAGGTTTTCGTTTCTGACGATTTTGTATTTTTGTTTTTCTTGATAAGTTTTTGTATGCTTCATTTTGTACGGAACCTATTTGGAAATATATAAATACACATACGCACATGGACGTAGCATATACACACACACACACACCCGCACACACACAGACACACACACGCACAAACACACATTCACAGACCTTACATAAATTTGTCTGTGTTGTGCGTACGTGTGTGTGTGTGTAAGTGTATGAGCCTGTTTTTATGCATATGTATCAATGTATCTATCGCTATCTATTCATGAATAGACATCTCAATATATATATATATATATATATATATATATTGAGATGTCTATTCATGAATAGATAGCGATAGATACATTGATATATATATATATAATATATATATAATAATAAGTAAATATATTCTGATATATATGCATATTAATATGTATGCATATACGTATATATATAGATATGTATATATATATACGTATATAGGTATATAAATATATATATATTTATATCTATAAATATATATCAATATATAATATGTATATATATTCATATGTATATATATATATATAATATATATATATATATATATAATATATATATATGTGTGTGTGTGTGTGTGTGTTTGTGTGTACGTATATAAGTTTCTGCATCTTCCTCTGTTCATACACTGTGGAGGTTGATAATGATGATGGCATTAATAAGTTATTATTTTGACGATGACGATGATGACACAATGACGACGACGGTGATGATGATTACGATGATGATGACGACGACATCGGTGGTGGCGGTGATGTTGGTGGTGGTGTTTGTATTGTTGGTAATGACGATCATATTGAAAACACGTAGGAAGATAATGATTATGCGCAATGTCTCTAAGAAATAGTCATGGGTTGATGTATGTTTGGGCGGTGGTGGCTGTAATTCAATAGATGGTTACAACGTTACGCTAGACACAATAAGTTTCACCATCCACCATCAACTATCGAACGGAGATGCTATCGAACAGGGAATCTACCTCGTCAGTTCAATATTCGATAGATATTTATTAAACTGTATAATTTTCCTAGTTGAATTACTCGCCGTAAAAATTGACCAAAAATGAAAGAAACAAATAAATGTTATACAGATTTTTGTGTATTATGTGGGTGTTTGCGTGTGTATGTGAGTGTGTGTGTGCGTTTGTGTGTGAGTGCGTGCATATATATACATACATACATACATACATACACAAACACACACACACACACACACACATATATATATATATATATATATGTATGTATGTATATAAATATACATAGTATAGGCAATTTATATGTATATGCGGATGTTCTGTATATATAAGCAAATATAAGAATATGCAGAATCATGTATATATATGCATGTATATATAAATGTATATTCTACATATTTGTGCATATATATATATATATATATGTGTGTGTGTGTGTGAACGATTATATATGTATATACATATATAATCGTTCACACAGACATGCATACACATGTAGATACATATAAACATACATGCATATATATATGTGTATATATACATATGTATATATATATGCATGTACGTACGTATATATATGTACGTATGCATATATATATATGTGTATGTAATTATATATATATATAGATGCATGTATATATGTATATGTGTATATATTCTATATAGACTTGTATAGATACGTTCATGAAGCCATGTCAAAAAAGAATGACGCAACACTGGAAACAGAACATCGATTAGAAAGAGTTATCTCGAAATGCATGATATTACCCGATGACATAAATGAAGGTGTCCTTCACTTTTGCATATTTGTCTGTTTGTTGGAACATTTGTTCTTATTGTTCGTTTCCTATTACCTTTGTATTATGGTTTGCTGTGTGTAATTATCGTGGCAAAGGAAACTCGGAAACATATACACTTCTTGTGCGGCAGTGTGAAATTACTGGTTTTAGACCGCTGTCTATATCCGTACATGTGTATATACATTTACATATATATGTGTCTTTGAGTTTGTGTACTTACGCAGAAAGTACATTGAATATAAATACGCAGTTACCCCGCCTACCATATATATATTCATATGTTAAGTTGTATGTATCTGCCAGGTTAAATGCATGCTCATATTATATATACGTATATGTTATGCGCATTCATATATATATATATATGTGTGTGTCTGTATTTTTATATGTGTGTGTGTGGGGGTGTACGAGTGTATGTATAATCACACATGCATTAAACACATACGCATATACATAATGAATATAAATATATTGAGTGTATCTGTATACATACACGTACGCACATATACGTACACTTATAGATATTTTTACAGTCACAATAACTTATGGTAAGTTTAAAACAGTTACTTTCTGATAATAATACCCGGCTGGTAGCATTAAGCAGAGTATATATAATATATATATATATATATAATATATATATATATATATATATATATATATATATACATACACACATACATACATACATACATACATACATACATACATACATACATACATACATACATACATAATACATACATACATACATACATGCATACATACATTCATACATACATACTGGCACTCTGTCGGTTACGACGACGAGGGATCCAGTTGATCCGATCAACGGAACATCTTGCCCCTGAGATTAACGTGCAAGTGGCTGAGCAGTTCACAGATACACGTACCCTTAACGTAGTTCTCAGTAGGATTCAGCGTGACACAGAATGTGACAAGGCTTGCCCTTTTGGAAATACAGTTACTACTCATTTTTGCCAGCTGAGTAGACTGGAGCAACGTGAAATAAAGTGTCTTGCTCAAGGACACAACACATTGTCGGGAATTGAACAAATGACCATACGATCGCGAGCCGAATGCCCTAAACGATAAGTCGCACACCTTCACACATCCACCCGACATGAGTAAACAGACACCCCATAAAACATCGTGTTATGTTTATTTTAACTTGAAAAGTTATAGATCTTTATTAATTGACATATTTATGTTTCAGGTTATATATGTGACTGTTTAATCATTCCACATACAAAAGAAGTCTTGGAACTGTATGAATTTAAAAGAGGCCGTTCTGTGAGTCAATTTGAAGGCGGACCTAGTCAGAGTAAAATCGCAGAAAACCTTGGGATCCTACTTTCTACAATTAATAGAGTGATTATGCAATTCACCAGGGAGGGCAAGGAATCCACATTACCTCACAGGTGTGGAGGTTAATCAGGGCCCTCTGAAGTGTGGAGGATAATCTTCGTTGCAAGACCTCTCACATAGCAGAACATTTTGATGTCAATCCCAGATCAGCTGTCAAGCATTTCCACAAACGTGGCTACTATGGCAGAGCAGCATGTAAGAAGCCACTTCCTCGACCAGCTGATATCAAGCGGAAAACGTTTGGGCCAATGAGATGGTGGTGAGACCACTAGCATTGGAACACTGTCATATTTTTTGTTGAGTCCAAATTTGCCGTACTTTCTGACAGTGTTCGATTGTGGCTGCGGAGACACTGTGATTAAGAATTTGACGTGAAAAGATTGCAGCCAACAATGAAACACGGCGATTATTCTGTGATGGTCTGGAGAGCAATTTGGAGCAATGGTCTATCAGAGCTGGTGGATTGTAAGGGAAACATAAGCTCAGATAAATGCATCCATATTATAGAAAGGACTCTTACCAATCCTTTCCAGTGTTGAAATGATTAAAAAAGGCTTTCTATATATATACAGGGTGTGGTCAATAAACTGTCGTCTAGATCACGTAAAAATGAAAATCTGACATCTCATTTTAACAGATATATTTACTAAAATTACATAAAAATTTCTTGAAATACTAAAGAGTAAATTTATTCAATAAAATTGCCATTGGCTTCAGCCACGGCCTCCTGACGCCTTTGGAATTTCTTGCAGCTCTTCTGGAGGTCTCCTTGCTTAAGTTGGTGCATGCTGCCATAATCCTTGCCTTCAGTTGATCTTTGGTGTTAGAAGGAGTTTTCTTAGTCTCTCGTTCAACTGCGCCCAGCACTTTATGTGCAAGGGCGTTGCAGTCTGGGGAGTTAGGTGGCTATATTTTAAGAGTGGTGTGGTCGCAGAAATTGTCTGACAGCTATGACTGGGACCTCCTTCTTTGTGTGGCATGGTGCAGATACCTGTTACCAGACACTGGGTCTTCCAGCAGACATCCTATTGACTCAGACCAGCACTGATTTCTCCAGGCACTTGATGTATGCCTCCGTGTTCAGCGTGAGGCCGTGTCGGAAGATGAATGACGGCATAACGTCGCCATCACTTGTGATCACTCCAAACATCATGATGTTGACTGGATGTTTGATTTTTATCACTCTCTGAAAATGTTCTCAGTTTGGCGCCCCAACACTCTGAAATGTTCGTATTGGAGCTCCAGAGGAATATGCCAAGCACTTCAGCATGTAGTTTCTAAATTTCTGGCAGAGTAGATTGCATCATGGTACTATTTTTCTTACAGAGAATGCCCAGCTGACCGTAAAATACTGAGTAGTTGACAAAGTAAAAAACAAACTACGCATATACACGGAATTAAAAACATAAAATGGCAGCAATTTATCCATCGTACCCTATATTCATATGATTTTATTTATATATATATATATATATAATAGTAAATAAATGGTACAACGAGGCACCGATATTTACTGGAAAATAGCAATCGTAATAAATACGACGCTATTGTATAGCTTCACTGCGTATATACTAGCAAAGACGCGTGTGTGCAACAAACAAGAAAAAAATTTGTCTTACCTCTAGGAAGACCATCTGAAAAATGGAAAACCTAGAATCGGATAATGCAGTACCAGTTTCAGACTCTTCAAATACGTTTGACGACGTAGATTTGATTTGTCTTCATCAGCTGCATATACCTAGACAAAATTTCATATGTTGCCACATCTTTGCCAGTACACTCGTCTGAATGCCAAAACTTTAACAGAACGATAACAGTGAAAAAGTTTCAATGAAAATAATAATGCAATACGAAAGTATTGCTTTCCAGTAAAAAATAGCCCGTAAGGGTAAAGTTATACATATAATAGTAAATAAATGTAAACATCGAGAGAGAGAGAGAGAGAGAGAGAGTGATGAGAGAGAAGGAAGGAGAGAGAGAATGAGGGAGAGAAAGAGAGACTGATAAATAAACAAGTGATTGTAAGCTAATGAGCGACAAATGCAAAGATTGTGCTTTGAGAAGTTAGTTGTGCATACTTAGTTTAGATGAATTAGAAATATTACAGAGCTCAGCTGTTTATTCACTGAAAATTATGAGACATGAGGCAGAAAATATGTGTTGAGTCAGCATTTTAAAGAATTAAATAGAATATAAAAAATAAAAATTCCAAACCAAGGCGGAAATGTCAGACTGCAAAGAAAAAATGTCACAGATACTTTTTAATAACGTGGAATTTGTAAAGATGAAAGCTCTACGCTATAGTAAGAATATCACAAAAATAATTGTTGTCTCGTCAAAGGTCATCCTTGATTGAGCAGGCCAATGATGAAAAATATTAAATCGATGATCAACGCCTCTTCTCCTTTACGAATATTTATGACTCCATTATCCAATGTACTCTTTTTTTTTCAAGACTTTACGGTGTAATTTTAGAGTGATATAACTGTTATTTGAAACATTTCGAGCGCTTACATATCGGCTCCCTCATCATTCCTGTTTATCACCTTCAAATATCTTGTACTAAATATTTGTCCCAGTTTTTTTCTATTCACACAGTACGACTGTAATCATTTTTGGCGTATGATTTATGTTGTGTGATGCATTTCTTTCATCGTCTGTAATGCTAATAGGCAAGATTATTCAATATATAGTCTAAAGCTATCCTACTGATTGACATTTATATAAGACCAACAAGCATCATTCAATAGCATATAGAGATACTCATCATCCTATCTGTCTCTTAAATATCATTAAAAATTTTTTACCAAGGCGTCTATTACGTAGTTGCTGAATTTGCTTCAAATAACTCTAATCTTTTTCAAATCACATTCTACTTTCTTAGAATAGAGCAGTTAAACCTACAGCATGCATACATAGACCGGAACTGGTATGCTGAAGATTCAGTAGATCAGTAGATCAACAGCGGTTGATTATAATGGAAAGCCTGAATGCAAAGTAGTTCCGATGGTCCGAATCTCAAAATTCTTTAGTTATTCGATATCAAAAGAGCCGTGTGTTATCGTGTTGAACACAATGCTCCACAATATTTCTTTAGAATAAGGTGGCAAGCTGGCAGAAACGTTAGCACGCCGGGTGAAATGCTTAGCGGTATTTCGTCTGCCGTTCAAATTCCGCCGAGGTCTACTTTGCCTTTCATCCTTTCGGAGTTGATAAATTAAGTACCAGTTACGCACTGGATTCGATGTAATCGACTTAATCCGTTTGTTTGTCCTTGTTTGTCCCCCCTTGTGGCTAGTAAAGAAATAGGTATTTCGTCCGTTCTTAATTTCTGAATTCAAATTCCGCCGAAGTGGACATTGCCTTTCATCCTTTCGAGGTCGATAAATTAAGTACCAGTTACATACTGAGTTCGATCTAATCGACTGGCCCCTTCCTCCAAAATTTCGGGCTCTGTGCCAAGAGTAAAAAAGAATATTTCTTTAGAACAAGGCAGCGAGTTGGCAGAAGCGTTAGAACGCCGGGTGAAATGCTTAGCGAAGAATATTTCTTTAGAATTTCTATGACCTTAGTTCAAATCCTAGCAACCCTACCTTCAATTTTATTTTTACTTAAATATAGGACCCCGTATTTTAAAGGCGAATACAAATATAATATGTTACGCTCATTTTCTTTAGTCATTGAACTGAAGTGAATTTGTTCGAGTCGGAATCAGAATCCGAGCATGGATTCAACTAGATGATTTCATACCATTTTATGCACATGGATGCACTCTTCCTTATGAAGAGTGAAATCGACTATCATATGTCATTTACTTCTTTGAATCATGTATACGGTAACGTAAACACACCAATAACGGTCGTCAAGTGGTGGTGGGGGAAAACTATAGTAACAAAAAAACACACACACGATCGCCTTCTTTCAGTTTCCATTTACCAAATCCATTCGGAGGACGTTGGTCGGACCGAGGCTACAGTAGAAGTAGCTTGCCTAAGTTTCCATGTAGTGGCACTGAACTCGGAACCATGTGGTTGGGAAGCGAACTCCTTACCATACAGCCTCACCAGCTACATAATATCAATATGGTACTTATCTCCATTGAAGGGCAAATAGGAAAGTTGTGTTTGTTTAATCCAAGAATATCGCTGATGAAGTGGGCCTTTGAAGAAAGGTGTATCCGAGTTGACGACTCCTCTTTATTTTAGACTACATTATTCAAGAAGGTGCGGAATTAGTAGATCGATGGAGGTATCGAATAAACTACCTCTTAATATTTATTTCTGCCTTTGTGCTTTGCTTTAAAATTCATTCAGGTTAATTTTGCCTTTCATCCTTTCTGGATCAATATATTAAGTACGAGATCGGTAGATTGGTAGAATTGTCAGAGCACCAGATGCAAGATCCTGTAGATAAATAGCGAAAGCTTAAAGAACGCGGTCAAGTATTTTCGTGTAACACTGTTAATGGCAGAACGACAGATATCAGGACAAAATGCCTGGTGCCATGTCCTTTATAAACACACCTCATCTCTCTCTCCCCTTCTTCCTCGTTCTCTCTCTCTCTCCCTCTTTCTCTATCTCTTTCACACACAGGTATCATGCAATGTGGTGTTTCTTTTCTAAAGTGGTAAGTTGTTTATCAAGATAGATTTAGTTTATATCGCTATTAGATCAGCTGACCGCCGAGAGACCTACCTGGATCGCAATATAGAGGAGACCTGAGAGGTGGTATTTGAGATCTGAAGTTAAATAACAGTGCCGTGCATAATGTCCAGTTCTGTCAATCCATAGCTATTTGAAAGTAATCGACATTAAAGAAATATTTCGAATTCAATGTCTAACTATCTGTTTTTGCAAGTCTGAGAATTAACATTCTAGTAGCCAAATATTTTCATTCTTGTCACAAAATAATATGCCAAATTTGCATCTATTCATATAATTGTACATATATATATATATATATATATATATATATATATATATATATATATATATGTATTTACAGACACACACATATATATATATATGTGTGTGTGGTGTGTGTGTGTGTGTTGTGTGTGTGTGTGTGTGTGAGTGTGTTTGTGTGTGTATTTATGAATGTATATATATATATATATATCAATATAGGCTGAATAGTTCGTATTGTATGGCTGGTTAAGTGTTTGGAATAACATAGCAAAACAGAAGAATATACAACTTGCATACGCATTCTCAAAATCTGTACACAACCTATGAAGACAAACACATATTTAAATATACACAGTCGCACGCAACCACACACTCGCATGTACACACGCACGCACACACACAGACACAAACATTCAAATACATACATATATATATATACATATATATACACATATATATGTGTGTATGTATATGCATAAAAACTAAAATATCTGTTCAAATCTTCGTGAAGGAGAATAACAAATATTAAATGTCCCATTTATGGTTTTCTTTCAGTAGACCTCATGTGTGGTTCATTTGAAGGCATTATTTTTCGTAAACTAACGCTATGTAGATTAAGGAAGAAAAAAAAGCCTGCTGC
Source organism: Octopus sinensis (assembly GCF_006345805.1). Classification (NCBI taxonomy): domain Eukaryota; kingdom Metazoa; phylum Mollusca; class Cephalopoda; order Octopoda; family Octopodidae; genus Octopus; species Octopus sinensis. The sequence continues at coordinate 114,495,456 of NC_042998.1, forward strand.
TTCGGAAAGTCTTGTGCGTAGAATTAAAAGGCCAACAGCATATGCCAGCAGTGCCAACGACGAATGCGCGCAGAGCAAAAGGCTATTTAAACACTCTAATACAAACACACGAATATGCTTAAGCGCACGCATACACGCACGTACATGCCTTTATATACGTATCTATGTAATGATATGTGTGGAGACATTTGTGATTGTAAACGTATGTGTATGGACATTTTAGCCTTTAGAGTCTACGAGACAACAAAGCTTCTCACATTTGGTACATGGTTTATCTACATCAAAGAGCTACTAACAACCACTAAAAGGTTAACCGTAGCGAACAAATGAAGTGTATTTTTCAGGTATGCATATGTAATATATGTATGTATATATGTATGTATGTAAATACGCATGTATGTATATATATTGTATATATATATATTGACTCAGTCACACACACATATAATATAGACACATATACATACATACATACACGTATATCTGAATGTAAATTTGAAGAAAGATAACAAATTGCTTAAGATATTAATATATATATATATATCAGTTTATATATGTATATATATAAGTTTATATATATATATATATATATATATATATATATATATATATATATGCGTGTATGTATGTATTCTTTTTCTTTTATTCCTTTACTTGTTTCAGTCATTTGACTGCGGCCATGCTGGAGCACCGCCTTTAGTCGAACAAATCGACCGCAGGACTTATTCTTTGTAAGCCTAGTACTTATTCTATCGGTCTCTTTTTGCCGAAACGCTAATTTACGGGGACCTAAACGCACCAACATTGGTTGTCAGGCAATGGTTGACAAAAACGGACACACAAATACATTCATATATATATACGACTAAGCTATACAAGAAGACACATACCGAAGGTGCCACGCAGTGGGACTGTACCCAGAAGTGTACCCAGATTGTACCCAGCAAGCTTCTTACCATACAGCCACTCCTACATACATATAAATATATACATACCTATATTATATATAACAAGGTATATATACATACATACATACATACATACATACATTACATACATACATACATACATATATATATATATATATATATATATATATATATATTATATTATATTCTGAAACTTCAAATTTTTCAATAAGCTAGTACACTGGTTTTAAATTGATATTAATCAATTAATATTGAATTTTTTCCCTTACAATTTAAATTTATATATATATAGATATATATATATATATATATATATATATATATATATATATATATATTAATATATATATATATATATATATATATATATATATATATATATGCGTGTATGTATGTATTCTTTTTCTTTTATTCCTTTACTTGTTTCAGTCATTTGACTGCGGCCATGCTGGAGCACCGCCTTTAGTCGAACAAATCGACCGCAGGACTTATTCTTTGTAAGCCTAGTACTTATTCTATCGGTCTCTTTTTGCCGAAACGCTAATTTACGGGGACCTAAACGCACCAACATTGGTTGTCAGGCAATGGTTGACAAAAACGGACACACAAATACATTCATATATATATACGACTAAGCTATACAAGAAGACACATACCGAAGGTGCCACGCAGTGGGACTGTACCCAGAAGTGTACCCAGATTGTACCCAGCAAGCTTCTTACCATACAGCCACTCCTACATACATATAAATATATACATACCTATATTATATATAACAAGGTATATTATACATACATACATACATACATACATACATACATACATACATACATACATATATATATATATATATATATATATATATATATTATATTATATTCTGAAACTTCAAATTTTTCAATAAGCTAGTACACTGGTTTTAAATTGATATTAATCAAATTAATATTGAATTTTTTCCCTTACAATTTAAATTTATATATATATATATATATATATATATATAATATATATATATATATATATATATATATCAAGAAGGTCTAGAAGGTATCGGGTAAACGCTAAGTAAGTGCTATGGATAGATCATGGTTAAGCCCCAGGCTTGATAATGATACGAGTGAGGAGTCCAGCGTGGGTCGTGTATTAGCATGCATATATATATATAAATTGGCAGAATCAGATTAAAAAATGAAGACAGTAAATACATTTCATGAAATCTATTTATTGCCTTGGTTTTTTATTATCTCATTCTACCAATTTATATATATATACATGTGGTTGCAATACGACAACGCTGTTGTCTGATGTATATCAATATTTTCTATAGTCCCTCCTATCATAGAACTGGAATTATGTAGGCTGGGAGTTTTTCTCAATTATATGAACTCCACTGTTTAACAGGCACTTATTTTTCTGACCGCGTAAAGGTGAAATGCAAAGTCGATCACGGAGGCATTTCAACTCCGAAAGCAAACCCGGTACAAATGCCGCTAAATAGTTTGGCAGCCTGGTAACAATGCTGACGGTTCGCTCTCATTATGTGATACATGTATACAATAAACGCCACGTATGTGTTTCTGTGTATATGTGTGTGTGTATGTATGTGTATGTGTTTGTGTATGTTTGTGTTTCTATGTTTGACCCTCTAACATCGCTTGACAACCGATGTTGGTGTGCTTATGTGCCTGTAACAAATAAAGGAATACGTTAAAATTAAGTATGTATGCACAAGGTATGTATCTATATATATATATATATATAATATATATATATATATATATATATATGCACACTGTCAGACCTTCGAAGGCACAATGGAAAAGTCTGAATGACCTACCAAGAAGCCTGCGCCAAAGAAGGACTACTGGAGTACGATGCTCACCGGGACCAGACACTGGACGAGACAGCAGTCAGCGGAGCACCAAGTCAACTGAACCAGCTATTTTCTCTCATGTTGATGACATGTGGCTTGGGTAAACCTCTCGAGCTTTGGGCGACCCACAAACCCAGCATAGCAGAAGACATCCTACAAAGGATTCAAAGGCAAACTTCATCGAGAAATTGCCATGCTCAATAACGCCAGTTACAATGAGGCATTACTTGACCTGGACACACGACTGCAAGCTATGGGAGGCCAAGGCATTACCATATTTGGCCTGCCTAACCGGAGAAGGCAGCAAATAATCTTGCAATTAAGTACCTGTGAGAAATCAGCTATGACATCGAGGAAATGATGGCGCATATAGCTGATAATGAACTCAAACTGATGAAGGCCCAACTGTGTGTTTATAAGACCATTATTTCGAGCATTAAAAGTAAAAGAGGAGGTCTTTTCACTCTGAATGCTCCAGGGGGAACTGGCAAGATATTTGTCGTCAAACTTCTTACTAAATCGCGCCAAATGAAACACGTTTCAATAGCAGTGGTGTGAAGTGGAATAGCCGCAACTCTGCTAAGTGGTGGCCCCCCACATCTAATTCCTGTTTCAAACTTCTTTTGGACCTGTCCAAGAAAGAGAAAGTAAATGCAACATCAGTTGTGGTTCTATAAAAGGCAAACTTCTGGGTGAATGCAGGTTGATCATCTGGGATGAAGCGACAATGAGCAAAAGGTTTCCTTTGAAGTTCTTCACATGGCCCTTCAGGATCTGAAACACAACACCAGGCTCATGGGAGATACCACAGTATTACTTGCAGGAGACTTTAGACAAACCCTTCCAGTAGTTCCAAAGGGGACAGGAGTTGATGAGGTAAATGCTAGCATAAAGTCGTCCTACCAACGGAGCAGTATGCAAAAGCTGAGACTCACAACTATCATGAAACTGCAGCCCAGTGGTGGTGATGCAGACAGAACTTTTTCAAAGCAACTGTTGGACGTCGGTAATGGCACTTCAGTTGGCGAGAAGGATGGCCGAGTAAGCTTGCTTTTGGACATATGGTATATGATTTAAAGGAACTGATGAATAAGGTGTTTCCTAACCTGAGGAATCAGTTTACAGACCACAACTGGCTGAAAACCCGTGCCATCTTAGCTCCAAAGAATGTGGCAGTTGATGATTTGAATATCAAACCTCTGGGACAGTTTCCAGGTGAGTGTCACATCTACAATTCCATTGACACTGTACTCAACCTCAATGAAGTTATGAATTATCCAGTTGAGTTCTTGAATAGTCTAACACCACCTCATGATTGGGGCGCCAGTTATGCTGATTCGAAACCTCCATCCACCAAAGCTTTGCAATGGCACACAATTTATAATAAAGAAGACAATGCCAACAGTCTTGGAGACAACAATTTTGACTGCTAAAGCAAGCAGTGAGCCTGTATTCATTACTTGAATACCAATTATTGCTCAGATATACCTTTCCATTACAAGCGCCTGAAATTCCCGTTGAAACTGAGCTTTGTAATGAGCATTAACAAGGCCCAGTCCTTGGATGTTGTAGGTCTGAGCCTTGCGGAAACAGTTTTCTTCCAAGGCTAACTTTGTGTGGGATGCTCAAAAGTCGGAAATCCTAATCATTTGTTTATTTATGTCCCACAAGGAAAGATAAAAAATGTTGTTTATCAAGAAGCTCTGCAAACTTAATAAGATTCAGCAAATCATCAGGTATTTATTATATAACTGTAATATTTGTAAGTGTTGTAAATGTATTGATAATCTACATGTTATTTTATTTTAAAATCAACATGCAAATTTATTTGTATGCCTGCTGTAAAACTAAATATCAGTCTGTTTCTACATTCATTGTAAATATATTTCAACACTATGGGTTATTTTCTCTGGGAACGCACAAAAGCCCTTTTCAGAGTTATTTACTTCGAATTGTTATTATCTCGTATCCGATTAGCCTGTTGTTACGAAACACGCTTCACGATTTTGGTATACATACCGTATTGGTATTTCCTCCTAAGTTCTATATACACTGGGAAGGCATTAAATCCATTTTCGGAACTACTTTATTTGAATTCTTACTATCAAGTAACTAATTGCATGTTATTACGTAACTGACTTCACGATTTGGGTATTCATAACATTGAGATTTCCTAATAACAAGATCCTGTGTAAGACAGTTCGGTATTCTCTGTAACTGCACAAAAACCATCTTAAGGGCTATATACTTTGTATTGTTGTAATTGGATTAGCGAAACAATTATGAGAACGGAACCAAGGGATAAGACCCGCTTTTCCAGGAATTACCGGGTACGTCAACTAGTTCTGAATAATTGTATTCTACTTGATATCCGAAATATATAGTGACCGTAAATCTCCACAGCGAAAAGTGGTATTAGGCAATTTTGGCCACTCGGAATCTAGCCCATTGCTGGGGTATTGGCAGATCAATGTAGTAAAAAGCAACAACAATAACTACAACAACAGCAACAATACCACTACCACCACCAATAATATGTGTGTGTGTTTGTGTGTGAGTATGTCTATCCATCTATCTATCTATCTATCTATCTATCTATCTATCTCTATCTATCTATCTATCTATCTATCTCGTTTCTTTGTATCGTCTATCTGGATGTTTTGTTGTCCCTTTCTTGTATCACCTAACTGTCTTGATGTTTTGCGTTCTAGTCCCATTTTGTATTCTTTTTTATATATCTATAAATCTATATATATATATATAAACATATATACGCAAATGTACACACGCATAAATATATATATATATATATATATACATGATTGCTGGCAACTCGTGAACGCGGTAGATCAGCTCTGACCATTGCTCATGCAAAATGTCAGCAATGCCCAAGCATGAGGTTCTTGCCTCCACGACCAGACGCCCTCGGGCTCCACTTCACGGCTTGCATGCTCAGGGCGGCGTCCTCTCACTGGACTTGGCATCAATGAGTTGGCTCGACATAGACTGTGCAACCTAAAACTTTATGTTAAATAAGGCCTGCACAACACATCAAAAACCTTCACCATCCTCTTGGAGTTATTAGAGTAGCTGTGATAAATACGTATAAATTTAACATTTCATACATAGATCAGACAGCTGCTATAATCCAAATTTCAACATATCAAGACTCGAACTTTTTGCGACGCTGATCCCTTTATTGCGATGGTTGGAGCATCCTTTGTATAATCGATTGTGAAATTTTCCCACATTCAAGGTTTATTTGCTAGTGAAGGTACACAGAAGGTTTACTATAGGCAGGATCAGTCTCATTTCTCTGTTTATCCGCTTTGCTAGCTCTCTGCTGTTGTTAATCTTTAAAACGTGTCGTTAGTATCTACGAAGTGGAGTTTTGGTCATATTTGAAACAAGGGGTGGACTGGACTCAGTCATAGACCATGATAAATCAAGTGCCATTGTTTCCAAAAAATACGGTCTGTCTTTTAACAACAGCATCTCTTTAAAAATATTGCCGCAGCCCTCCAAAACCAGTTTCACGAAACAAATTAAACTATTATTTTAATTAGTGGATTCTAATCCATGAAATCCTAAATACAAAACTATTTAGTTAAGAACGTATCTATACCTGCATTCATACAAAAGTGTATTCACACGTACTCACGTACATGTTCACAAACTTACATCTACCCATATATATATATAACATAAATAACACAAATACGCAAATATATCAGATGCCGTAGAAGATATTAATACATCAACAAAATCATATACTTAACGCAAAAAAAAAATCTAAGGCCAAAAACAAAACAATACTTTATCTCTGGAAATATCAATTCGTCATTTTTTACTGATAAATTTGGAAGTTAGACAACAACATAAAATTTTATTTGTATATGTACGTATGAGTGACTGTATATATGTATATGTGTTTGTACGTATTTATACACGTATAATGTTTTGAAACACGACTATACAAATATAGGTGTATATGAACATGTTTATGTATACACACATGGCACATACATCCATAAACACGTACACACATACACCTGACCGTAGTTAGTTGATTCTGCATATGAGAAGTATTCGTTACTTTCTTTAGATAAATAAAGTATAACAGACACTGCATAACCCACAAATAGATGCAAATATTTTCTGTAGACAATAACAATGTTTAATAGATAAAAGAAAATTGATGTAATATATTTGTTGAAGATTGTATTGAAATATTCCACTGGATAAAGTTATTTTCTGCTTGGGCGCAAACTATTACTAGCAGCATCATAAGATCTCATTAATTCTGACCATCTTTAAACAACGAAGTACTACTTTTCTTATCTATGCTCTGTTTTAAAATAAATGTAGCTAGTACTACTCAGAAAAGACCTGCCGACAGAATATTGCCTGCTTAACACTCCTTTCATTTTAGTCTGCTCTAAAAATATTGGTCTTGATATCAGGATGTAAGCGTTTGTATGTAGAATGAATATTGGCGATGAAATTGTTTTGGATAGGGTTGCCTGCTAGCATTCCGCGAAGTGACGAGATATTATATCAAAGCTTTAGTAAAATCGACGAAAGCAATACAAGTATACATACAGATTTTGTCTATTCTCCTGCAGGGGAGGTAATTGTTTTATGACGATTCTTTCAAGTTCTTCCAAGTTGGTAGGCATTCAGAGGCGAAGAAAAGCAGTAGCAGTGTTCCTTAATTATCCTAGAAGCAATCATAGATACGAATAACTACAGCAGATGCAACTAACAAGGCTTAATGTATAGGTTGTTTCTATATTTGGTTCTTTGGCGATATTTAACTTGGTACAATGGATGCCCTTTTGAAAAAGCGTGGTATATCATCGATTGGCGGAAAGTTGTTAGAACTGAAAATGGTTTGCATATATATATACTACTGCATACACACACGCACATACACACGCACATACGCGCACACAATACTAATTTTACGGGAAGAACTAATTTTAACGGAATTCAAAGTAGATATACTAGCGTGTAAAATATGTGAAATATTGTGCAAAAAAGCTTCTGACTTTGTTTCCATCCAAAAGGTTTCTTTTAGACAACATTCAGCACATTATTATTAATGAATTTCGACTTCCGCTGTTAGAACAAATTTACTTCATAGTTTTCGAAGTTTCTAAATTGTTATGTTAATATTTTATAGTTCTCGCTAGCAAGAACGAAACTTCTAAAATGGATGGAAAAAAATTCAAACTGTAGCACTGATTAAATATTTACTGATGATGTAGATTCTCTATCCCGCGAGTAAACTTTGACTTTCTTTTTCTATCGAGGTGAAATTTGAATCCCTCAAAATAGGAAATGTTGTCCGACGTACAGATTTATAGTTTTGGTGTATATTCGAACACAGGCGTGTGTATAAATACAAGCTTGTTACCAGTTCTAGTTCAAATACGTTTGGGCATATTCGAACCCGTCATTGAGTCATTCACTGTATTTGAACTGATGGACACGCTTGTATTTACACACATCACAGCTTCGTGCTTCTATTCCATATTTCATTTACAGCGAACTACCGATCAACGCAACCAGTTGCGATGTACGATGATAGGAAAATAAAAGAGGTATCCTTCACATGTCAGTTCGCAGGGTTCTCATTTCCGGTAGGTGATGCTGAAGAAGAAATAAACACTACGAAATGCATGCATCCATCAGTCTGTTAACGTGTGATTACGTCTATTTGTCTTCAGAGAGAAATTTTCTCCCCGACAAATTAAAATGAAAGGCTTTCTTACAGCTTTGAATAAACGCAAAGTATATTTGAACATCGGTTTTGTATCTCGCTTGAAGGATTCTTTATGTGAATTCCTCTGTTGAAACAAATTTTGTTGTCTAGGGTGAATCATTACGTCAATATCATTAACACACGCACTGGTTCAATTCCACTCAGTTCCACTTCTTTGAACTGGTAACAAGCATATATCTATCTATTTCTATCTATCTATTTCTTTTTACTTTTTAAAAATTTTTTCAGTCATTTGACTGCGGCTATGCTGGAGCACCGCCTTTAGTCAAGAAGAGAGAGCTACATAAGCATATGCATACATGAGTACACACCACACACACACACAACCACGCACACACACACACACACACAAATATATGTACATTTACATGTATGATAATCAAAATTTAGACATACACACGTATATGTGTATGTATGCGTATACGCAAGAACTTACTATCGTCGTGATTTTAATATATAACACATATGAGGATACTTGTAATAAACTCCACGCTGTGCCTTGACGACATTTTGCCGATTGCATATACTTCTCAAATATTTGCCTTGATCTTTGATTTCCAAGTTATACAAATTTTCGTTTAATGAACTACATGTTTATACACACGCACACTCATGCAGATACCCAGATATATTTATGTACAAAAACATATGTATTTGAAAAACATACTTGCAGAAATATGTATAAATGTATATGTCTGTGTGCATGTGCATATATGTATAGATATATGTATTTATTCGGGTTCAGATATGTTGATATTTATATGAATATTCTTCAATCTACTACTTGCCTTCAGTACTTAATTTATGGTAATATAGACGGTATATATAGGACATACTGCACTAAATCCTACTATAAAGTGTTCGGTATATATATATATATATATATATATATATATATATATATATACGCGCATGTACATTCATATGTATGTGTAAATATATACACACGTCCACACAGACAAACACACACACACATACAGCATATGTAATGTATGCATTCATGCATGTATCATCGATATTATATAAGTGTGTGTGTGTAACCGTGTTGGTGCACAGCGTGTGTGTGTAGTGTTGCCGGTGGCTATGTATTTATGTTTTCATATAGCTACAGAAAAATATTTTCCTCACACAGTTCTCTTAATTTGCCAATTGTGCCCGTCTTTTCAGTTTTATGTTTTGAAGTTTTAAAGTAAATATTATCTTGGAGATTTCTCTTTAGTCAATCGATATCCCAGTGCAATTGACGTAGCCACAGCAACAATGAAAGCCATAAGTATTCATACAGATGACCAGTATACATAGAAAATTCAAGTAGTTTGCTGTAATGTAGTTTGTAAATCTGTCCCTAACCAATTGCTTTTCAGTTCGAATTTTTGCAGTGCAATCTTAGTGTTATTTAAAGATACGTTCCGAAATTACATTTCTACGCAGTATTTAATACAAAAAGCTGCCGTATTGTAAATAAAATATTGTTTGATGATTTCAAACGTACCAATATATAGTTAGTGAAGATTAGATCTGTTAATAAACTGTTAATATTACATTTATGTCCTTAATATCTATTAATAGTTCAAGGCGGCGAGATAGCAGAAACGCTAGGACGCCGAGCGAAATGCGTAGCCGTATTTCGCCTGCCGTTACGTTCTGAGTTCAAATTCCGCCAAGGTCGACTTTGCCTTTCATCCTTTCGGGGTCGATTAAATAAGCACCAGTTACGCACTGATGTCGATGTATTCGACTTAATCCGTTTGTCTGTTCTTGTTTGTCCTCTCTGTGTTTAGCCCCTTGTGGCTAGTAAAGGAATAAGTATTTCGTCCGTTCTTAAGTTCTGAATTCAAATCCCGCCGAAGTCGACATTGCCTTTCATAAATTAAATATCATTTACGCACTTGGTTGATGTAAGCGGCTTAATCCATTTGTCTGTCTTTGTTTGTCCCTTATTTATTGCCTGTACTTTATTGCCTCTTGTGGGCAATAAAGAAATAAGAAACATTAGCACGCCGGGCGAAATGCTTAGCCGTATTTCGTCGGTCTTTACGTTCTGTGTTCAAATTCCGCCGAGGTCGACTTTGCCTTTTATCTTTTCGAGATCAATAAATTACCAGTTGAATACTAAGGTCGATCTAATCGACTGGTCCTCTCCCCAAACATTTCGGGCCTTGTACCCAAAGTAGAAAAGAATATATACTAATTGTATAAAATTTAGTAATTATGGAATAACGTCCTCATTTCCATTATATTCTTATGACAAAACTATGATTTAAATATACTACTATAC